>NC_041386.1:411557803-411591777 GCF_002162155.2 Triticum dicoccoides
TGAGAAGACGGGAGGAAAACAAAGGGAAGAGGAGGAGCGACGGGGCTAGCCTGGGGTCCTGGTGGCTTCGGTCCAAGGCGCCGGTGTGCTCGCAAGACAGGGCGGAGCGAGGCTTCGCTCCTGGTGGAGCATCGAAGGAGGTGGGGAGACCAAACCAAGGTCAACCCTTCCATTCTCGATGGCGGCGAGGCATGTCGAGGTCGACCATGGTAGCGGTGTTCCTGCGGGTCTCCATGGAGAAGACATAGAGCAAGTGAGAGAGGGAACGGGAGAAGGAGAAGCAGCGAGGGGTGCAGGTCCAGTGACTGATCTTGGAGGCGAGATGGGGCGGCGAGGAGGAGATCCTGGAGGTGAGGGTCATCACTGGTTGGATCGAGGAAGAAGGAGGCTGCGGCTGGTTGGGTGGATCGATGGATCGAGGGGAGATCGCTGGTGTGTGAAAACAAGGAGGGGATGGATCCCGAGATGGATCGAGACCGGGTGGCGGCGGCGGGATTGGACTGATGGGCAAGCCTCCTAATTTTTAGGGTTGGACCTTAAGTATATATAGCAGGTGGATTTTGGGTGCATTTGGGCCCTCCGATTCAAATCAGACGGTCGAGAAAATTAGGGTGGGCGAGTCCAACAAATAAACAAAGACATTTTGGGGATGTTGGGTGACGATCCGGACTCAACGGACACGAGTGCCCGGTCGGGTTCGGGGAGGTTTTCGGACGCGCACGCGAGGAGGGTCGTGGTGGTGAATGGACTGTGTAGACGGTCTCGAGCTGAGAGAAGAAAAGAGAGAGAGGCCCGACGACTGTTTCCGGAGACCGAAAACGTACGATGATAGACCGGCTATACTGTCGCTATAGTTATCCGTTGGGGCGTTAAACGGACTTCGAATGCGATGAAACTTGGCAGGCAGCCTACTGACAACATAACAACACCGCATGCCAACTTTTATCCCATTCCGAGAACATTTTCCGGTCACTTATAAAATAATATTTTGGATGTGTCGCGGGCGCGTGCAAGTGTGTCTGGGCTCAGAACGGACAACGGAAGGAACAGGGAGACCTGGACAGATGCAAGTTTTGAAAACATGCAGATGCAATGCGGATGATGACATGGCAAGATGCAACATGCAAGCGAATGACACGGCACTAACAGCGAACAACTGGGAGACACCTGGCGCAACGGTCTCGGGGCGTCACACAAATCCTTCCCCAGACCTTCCAAATTTGAAGATTTTGTCCGTGGATTTCAAAGTCAAACCCTCCCTCAAGGTAATCTTTTCTGATCCCCTTGTTTTGATCCAAGTAATGTTGACAAATTGATCATTTGTTGCTAGTTTGGGGAAATCCTAATTTTGTATGGATCTAGAGATTTGCATGGAGATGTGAGATGTTTGTTTGCCAATTTCCTATGATTAGGCTTGTTAGTATGTTAGGGTTATTCTTATGGGTGTTCTTATGTTGGTGCTAGGGTTAGGCTTATTAGTATGTTAGGGTTAAGGTTATGGGTGTTGTTATGTTGGGCAAGGGTTAGGGTTAGGGTTGTTGTTTCATATATATGTTAGGGTTTGTATTCCGTGTTAATCCTTGGATTAGTACTCATGGAAGAAATGTTATGTTGTGTTGTTTGGATGCTTATATGGATGGGAAGAACATGTGTGTTTGTTCATCATGGGGACAAATACGCATTCTTGAAAGGCAATATTGAACCGCACCAGGATGAGCTTGACATGGTGTTTGATAATAGTCCTAGCTATGCGGAGCTCTTGGAACAAGTGAGGAAACATTTGAATTGGATGGACCTTAGTGATATCGTTGAGTTGGAGGGAAGGCATAATGTTGGTTTTGGAATGCACATCCGTTGGAAGACAATGCGTGTCAACTAAGAGCAACGTTGGGTTGCATACAAGGAGATGGTGGTCAAATCACTAGACAAGGCTCTTGAGTTATTTGCAACGAAGAAGGTTGATTCAAGTTTGCATTTGGACTTGAACCGGAACCCCTCCCTTTTGGTTGCTAGTAGCCCTCCACCCTTTGTCGGTGTTCTGGGAACGGGGTTCCCCAGACTTGCCTGTCTGCGGCCTGCGGCGTGGCTCGAGGAGGGGCCCAGCACGGCCCATCTTCATCAACACAGACCCAAGACCCTCGCGAGGGGCCAAGCCTCGCGGGGCGGACGACACGGAGCTTCCTCAGGCACGGCCTCATCAGGCTGGCTCGCGAGGAGGCGGAGAGATCAAGGCGGGGTACCTCACGAGGTGCCCGTGACGCAAGCCATAACGACCAAGGGCGCCAGGCGGGCGCCAGCCCGCGCAGTGTCCTCCTTTCCTCTTTGGTGCAAAGGGAGCAAGCGCAGGCGAGAGCATCAAGTAAAGGCACCCGTTTCGATGCAACGAGACCAAGACCAGTCCAACGGCAGTGGGGAAGTCATTGTGGAGCCCAAGCCAGCGTCACCACCAGAGCCTTTGGCAGGCGAGGACCAACTTTAGTCAGGATAAGTGTACCAGATGTTCCCCTTCAAAATGGCCAATTGTTGGCGCCCTTCCCGCTCAATATTTGGGAAGAGGCCCAGGGCCTTTGCCTATAAATAGGACTAGCCACCCCCAGGGTAGGGGGGCAATCAAGAAGGGAGAATCTAGAAGCCAAGAGAGAAACAAGCTAGGATGGGATCGAGTAGCATCACACAGAGAGAAAGAGAAGGGCGACTGAACTCCTCCCAGCAGTTCATCCCCCCAGCCAAGAACAGACCCTCGCGAGGCTGTTCTTCCTTGTACTGCTCATCATCATCAGCCCAAGAGGCAATCCACCACACCACACACTGGAGTAGGGTATTACACCACAATGGTGGTCCGAACCAGTATAAACCCTATGTCTCTTGTGTTGTTCTTTCCATAGCTTAGATCTTAGTGAGGTGGAGGGGTGCAGGTAGGTAGAAGGCGAAATCTCTGCGCGCACCCCAGTGTTCGAACCTCGAGGGTCTGCCGGAACCTGAAATCTGACATTTGGCGCGCCAGGTAGGGGTGCACCAGAGTTTCCCTTCCGCCACCGCCACGACCTGCCCCGCGATGAGTAGCGCGTCGCCCGCTCCGGCCGCCGGCGCCAGCACGGGGGCCAGGGGGCTCCGAGCCCTGGCCCCAGCCCTGCAACGGGTATGGTGGCCAACAAGTTCAAGCCAACGATGCCGCCGCGCTACAGCAGCGCGACTGATCCGCTGGCCTTCTTGCTGGCGTACGAGGAGGCTATCCTCTAAGCTGGAGGTGATGATAGGGTCATGGCCAACTGGCTTCCCATGGCCCTCACCGGCGCTCCGCGCGCATGGCTGCTCCACCTGCCGGTAGCCTCCGTGGCCTCTTGGGAAGAGCTCCACAGCCTCTTCCTCACACACCATGCTACACCAACACCCCCGGTCGTCGCGGCCCTCCTGGGCGGCTCGCAGGCGCCGCCTACAAGTCACCACGTCAAGCCGTTCATCCGTCGGGTCAGCGTCGCTTCCACGCGGCAGGGGGCTCCCCTGGACCGGGTGGCGCCCAAGGCCGGCCTGACCTTCAGCTCGGAGAACCACCCCTCCAACTCGGCCTGCTCGGGTGCGCTCCCCATGCTGTGCACCCCCACCATCTGCCAGGTGGCCGGCACCAGAACTCTCATCGATGGCGGTGCGGGCCTCAGCGTGCTCTCGGTTGAGGCCTTCAACCTCCTCTGCATACCCCTGGAACGGCTGCAACCCAGCCGGCCCTTCTCAGGCGTTGGGGGCGGGTCATCCAGCTCCTTGGGACAGATCCTGCTCCCAGTAACCTTCGGCACCTACGACAACTTCCGCACGAAGCTAGTCGACTTCGACATCGCCCCCATCGGCCTCCCCTACAACGCCATCCTCGGCTATCCAGCGCTGGCCCAGTTCATGGTCGCGATGCACCCGGCGTACAACCTCATGAAGATGCCCGGGAGCAGCGGTGTCCTCACCGTGCACGGGGACACCGGAGACGCGCTGCGAGTGCTCGAGCTCGCCTTCAAGACAGTGGCGTCGGCACAGCCCGCCGACTCGGAGACCCTCGAGCCCAAGGGGGCTGCGCCCGCCAAGAAGAAACAGTTGTTCACCCAAGACAAGGCAGAAACCAAGCAGATACCCGTCGATGAGGATGGGTCCACCAATGCCACTTTCACCATAGGCGCCAACCTCGAGCCCGAGCAGGAGGAGGCCCTGGTCAGGTTCCTGCGCGTGAACAAGAAGGTATTCGCTTGGGAGCCTGACCAGTTGGCGGGGATCCCTAGGAGCGTAATCGAGCATCACCTCAACGTGTGCCCCAACGTGCGCCCTATGAAGCAGAAGGCAAGGCGGCAGTCCACAGAAAAGCAGGCCTTCATCGTCCAAGAGACCCACAAGCTAGAAGCCGCTGGGGTCATTCGCGAGGTCCGATACCCGGATTGGTTGGCCAACCCTGTCATTGTGCCAAAGAAGGGAGGGAAGGAGAGCATGTGTGTTGACTTCACCAACCTCAACAAGGCATGCCCGCAAGATCCGTTCCCGCTCCCCCGCATCGACCAGATCATCGATTCCACCGCAGATGCGACCTGCTATGCTTCTTGGATGCCTTCTCTGGGTATCACCAGATCAAGATGGCGGTAGAAGACGTCGAAAAGACAGCCTTCCTAACCCGTGTGGGGTGTACTGCTACACATGCATGCCATTTGGGCTGCGTAACGCAGGGGCGGCCTTTCAGCGGCTGATGCACATCACCTTGGGCCCGCAGCTTGGGAAGAACGTCGAGGCTTATGTCAATGACATAGTGGTGAAGTCTCGGGAGGCCAGGACCCTGATACAAGACCTGGAGGAAACCTTCGCAAGCCTCAACGCAGTGAACCTGCAGCTCAACCCAGAGAAGTGTGTGTTCGGAGTCCCCTCGGGCAAGCTCTTGGGTTTCCTCGTGTCCCACCGAGGCATCGAGGCTAACCCGGAAAAGGTCAAGGCGGTCGAGGACATGAGCCCGCCAAAGACCCTCAGAGAAATGCAGAAGCTCACTGGGCGCGTGACCGCGCTAGGGCGCTTCATCTCCAAGTTGGGGGAGCGAGCGCTGCCCTTCTTCCAGCTAATGAAGAAAAAGGGGCCCTTTGAATGGACTGAAGAGGCCAACAAGGCGTTCCAAGATCTCAAGACATACCTGACCAGCCCTCCAGTCATGGTGGCTCCGTGCCCTCAAGAGCCCCTGGTGCTTTACCTTGCCACCACTCCCTACTCCGCCAGCGCAGCCCTGGTGGCAGTTAGGGAGGAGCGTCGAATCAAAACCACAGCAGCAGCCTGGGACAAGGCAAAACAAGAACAAGGAAGGCCCACAGAAACTGCCACCACGGTTAAGGAGGATCAGCCGCCGCAGAGGAGTGCACCGGAGGCGGAAGGGGCCCCTCTCCCAGATGGCCAGCCTCCGGAGGCCCCATCGCCATGGTCTCCGGGGGGCGTCACCAGCACTGACGCACACAACCTCGTCGAGCACCCAGTGTACTTCGTCAGCACGGTGTTGCGGGACGCTAGGGCATGGTACCCCATGCCTTAGAAGCTCCTCCTCGCACTATTGGTGGCCTCGCGCAAGCTGCGGCACTATTTTTAGGGTCACCCCATCAAGGTCGTCTCGTCATACCCCTTGGAGAGAGTGCTCAGGAGCCCTAACTCAGCCGAAAGGGTCGCTGAGTGGAACATAGGACTGCAAGCGTTTCAGCTCGAATTCAGCACGACCAGAGTCATCAAGGGAGCAGCATTAGCGGATTTTGTGGCAGAATGGACGGAGGCCCTAGGCCTCAAGGCCGACAAGGATCGGTCCCTCTCCCCCAGAAGCGAGGCGCCAGAAGGCTGGGTCATGTACTTCAATGGGGCGTTCTCCAGGCATGGCGCTGGGGCTGGGGCGGTGCTCATATCGCCCACTCAGGACAGGCTCTACTACGCTGTACAGCTCTGTTTCTAGCAAGGTGAAAAGGTCTCCAACAACATAGCGGAGTATGAAGGTCTAATAGCGGGCTTGAAGGCCGCAACTGCCCTGGGGTGAAACGCCTCACCATCAAGGGCGATTCGCAGCTCCTTGTCAATTTCTCCAACAAGGTGTACGAGCCGAAAGATGAGCACATGAAAGCCTACCTTGCGGAGGTCCGCAGGATGGAGAAGCAGTTCTGGGGGTTGGAGTTGCAGCATGTGCCCCGTGGCACCAATCAGGAGGCCGACGACATCGCCAAACGGGCATCCAGGCGGTTACCTCAGGAGCCTGGCGTCTTCGAGGAGCGGCTCTTCAAGCCCTCAGCCCTGCCGTCATTGTCAAACACGGCTCAGCCTCGGGAGGAGCTCCCCCAGCCACCTGCCTCAGGAGCCCCGGTCTGTGGCCCGGCCTCAGGAGCACGCCTACTCCTGACGATGGAACCCCAAGAGGGGTGCTGGATCACGGAGCTCCGGAGTTACTTAACTCAAGGGACCCTGCCGGAGAAGGAGGAGGAAGCGGAGCGTGTGGCACGGCTGGCCACGGCATACTGCATCAAGGATGGAGAGCTCTACCGGAAGCGACCAAACGATGTATCCATGCGCTGCATCTCCAGGGAGCAAGGAAAGGAACTGCTAGAAGATATACACGGCGGAGACTGTGGACATCATTCATCATCACGGACCCTCGTCGGCAAGGCGTTCTGCAGTGGGTTTTATTGGCCCACCGCACTCAATGACGCCGTCGAACTGGTGAAGGCTTGTGAGGCCTGCCAGTTCCACACCAAGCAGATCCATCAGCCGGCAGGAGGCCTGCAGACTATACCCCTTTTGTGGCCGTTCGCAGTCTGGGGGTTGGACATCCTGGGCCCGTTTCCTCGGGCGCCAGGGGGTTACCGCTACCTCTACGTTGTCGTGGACAAGTTCACCAAGTGGGCTGAAGTAGAGGCCGTCCGCACCATCCCCGCGGGTTCCGCGGTCAAGTTCATCAGGGGCATTGTGAGCCGGTTCGGGGTGCCGAACTGCATTATCACAGACAACGGTTCGCAGTTCACCAGTAACCTCTTCAAAACATACTGTGCTAACCTTGGAACGCAGATATGCTACGCTTCGGTGGCGCACCCCCGAAGCAACGGCCAGGCCGAGCGAGCCAACGCAGAGGTCCTGAGGGGCCTCAAGACCAGGACGTTCAAGAAGAAGCTGGAGGCCTACGGCAGAGGTTGGTACGACGAGCTTCAGTCCGTGTTGTGGTCCATCCGCACAACCGCGACCAAGCCGACTGGAGAGACCCCGTTCTTCCTGGTCTACGGAGCCGAAGCGGTCCTCCCTCACGAGGTCAGACGTCGCTCCACACCGGTCCTGGCGTTCGACGAGGCGCAGCAGGACACCATGCGGGGGATGGACCTCGTGCTGGGGGAGGAACATCGCCGAGAGGCCGCGCTGCGAGCGGCGAGGTACCAACAAGCACTGCGACGATATCACTGCCGCAACATCCGCCCCAGAACTCTCGAGGTAGGCGACCTCGTGCTCAGGCGGGTTCTCTCCAGGGAGGGACTGCACAAGCTCTCTCCCATGTGGGAGGGCCCGTTCAAGGTTGTTCATGTTTCCAGGCCTGGCTCCGCGCGCTTGGAGACTTAGGAGGGGGTGCTGGTCCAGAACGCATGGAACATCCAGCACCTCCAGAGGTTCTACCCCTAAAAAGGCCCAGAGCCTGTGAAGAAGGCGAATTCCTGTGAAGATTATCCTTTTTGGAAAAGGCCCAGAGCCTGTGAAGAAGGCGAATGCCTGTGAAGATTATCCTTTTTGGAAAAGGCCCAGAGCCTGTGAAGAAGGCGAATGCCTGTGAAGATTATCCTTTTTGGAAAAGGCCCAGAGCCTGTGAAGAAGGAGAATGCCTGTGAAGATTATCCTTTTTGGAAAAGGCCCAGAACCTGTGAAGAAGGCGAATGCCTGTGAAGATTATCCTTTTTGGAAAAGGCCCAGAGCCTGTGAAGAAGGTGAATGCCTGTGAAGCTGTCGCGTTTGGGAAAAGGCCCGGAGCCTGTGAAGAGGGCAAATGCCCGTGAAGCCTGCTCCCCCCAAGAAAGGCCCGGAGCCTGTGAAGAATGCCAACGCCTGTGAAGCTCGCCGCCCGTGACACTCTCACGTAATAATGAGTTGGGGCTGTACACGCCCCGGAGTCTCAGGAGCGCCGGCCTCAGGCCCTGGGGCTCCCTCCCACGCCCAGTGGCAGCACTTAGCTCCGCACTGGTGAGAAGACGTCGAAGACTAGATTAGGTGTCGGACGTGGCTTTTTCATTTGCTTTCCGCAGTTGTCTTGTTCATTCTCATTCGAAGTTTTATTGAAGTTGTTACCATCTTTGACTTGTGGTTCTTTGACTTTTCACTCTCCTGCCTCGATTTCTCTTATGCAAGGCCTCGCGAGGGGGGCAGCCGAGCGCCCTCGTGAGTGTTCCCGTCCTAGTCGTTCAAAGGTTTCGCGACCTGGGTCCATTACAGGAGCACCCCTCCAGTCCATGCCCCACGGGCACCGCAACACGAACACAGGGCCTGGGTCGGTCGCCCCCCCCCCACGGCTGGGCCCGGGAACTATCCACACGCGGGCACGTAGCCGGAAGGCACGATAACGGAAGCAAAATGATGATTAACACCCAGTGATCATCGAGAAGCCAAACCATCCTAACAATTTCTTTTTTTGCGGGGACCATCCTAACAATTTCAAACAAAGCATTCTTGTCAACATGATTATCTTTTTAATACAAATAAACTAAAGTAGGCCTACTATATGCAAGATTCAAAGCATATGTATCCAAAGCATTCTTGTCAAATATGAATATAATTCAATACAAATAAACTAAACTAGGCCTACTTCATGCAAGATTCAATACAAATATATTTTCCATAGAAATAGCATGTCAACCTATGTATCCAAAGCATATATTTTCAATAAAATAAACTAGACTAGGGTTGCAAAATAATAAATCATCTACAATTAGGTATCTAATACATGCAAGATTCTAATCTAATCAAACAAGGGTTCCCCAAATCTTCAAAATAGCATACATTTTATGGATAGAAAGAAAGGGATCAAAGGAGAGTACCTTCTAGGATGGATTGGTGAAGAAATCTACGGACCAAATCGTTAGATCTGAAGGATTTGGGAGAGGGGATTGAGAGGGGGAGAGGAGAGGGCCGCCGCCGCCGCTTCTTCTGTAACTGGTGCTGGAAGAATGGGGTGGGTGGGGGAGGGCTAGCGCGCAGCGGCTGCAACTAAGTCACAGTGCAGCGCCTAGCTCGGATGCGCTGCACCGCTGGATATGGGCCCAGAGGCTGCCACGCTGGACAGAGGTGTAACATCCCAGAACAAGGCGCTGCACCATAGGGTGCGGTGCCTGCGTGTCGAGCGCCACTCAAAAAGATCAGCCGCGTGAAATAATTTTAGGAGCGGTTCATTTTGTGAATTGATTCCATTCAGAGATCAAAATTGTCGAATTTGCCGCTAAATGGTCACCGCCCTCCATGGTCTTTCTGGTTGAAAGAAGTCTAAATAACCCCCTGAGGTTCCACGAAACGAACACATAACCCCCTGAACTTCAAAACCGGGTATTTGACCCCCTGAAGTTTCCAAAACCAGATTAAACACCCCCTGTGGGCTTTGGGTGGTGGTTTTAAGAGTGGTTTTGAACAAGTGGGCCATTTTACACAAGCCACTGTTGGTCCCACCTCTAAACAACTCAATATCACCATAGCTACGCACATGTATTCCATTAAACACGTAGCCTGCAACATGCACAACTCTCATCCATTCCTTCTCATGCATCTCTTCGATGGCCAGTGCGGATTGCTTCCTGAGCATGCTATGCTGCTGTTGCGCTCAAAGTGCCAACATGCATCACATTGCTCACCTGGTTGACCGTGCTCACATGCTTGACAAGTACGCCCGGTTGTGACGTCGTGCCGCATGCCCAGGCCATTGCGCGCGCATTTTGTAGCAGCATGTAGTCTGTTGTATTGTGTGGCAGATTCGAAATTCGAGTTGACACACCTATCAGAGTTTTGAGGGGATGAGCGCAGAGTGGAACTCAAGGCAGGCCAGCAATAAGCTACGAGAAAGCGCTGGAGCTACATCTCTCACAATGCAATTCTGGCACATTGTGCATTGACCTTCTCCTAAGATGTAGGCATACTTGTCTATATCTGTCGTGCTAGCCACGAGATCAAGACACGGGATATCAACTATTCCCTCTGTCCGGAAAGCTTGTCCTTCAAATGGATGTATCTAGTACCAAGTTAGTGCTAGATGCATCTATTTAAAAACAAGTTCGGGATAAGCTTTTTCGGACGAAGGGAGTACTTAGTTTGGTGTTTTTGATTGTCTGTTGTGCTCTGCAAGCTAAGTGCCCGGTTGCAGACCAAGTAAAGCTCGGCAAGATACGTGAAAAGTCCACAGACGGGGCGTATGGGGCAGGTTCAGACGTGCAGCTATGCAAAGCATCAGGCCGTGGCGTGGCCTGGGTATTACCGGTGATGAACAGAGGTGTGGCACGGCTGAAAAAGTGCAGAGGAGCTGCGGAGGGGCAAACATGTGATGACGAGCAGCCACAGACTGGCAAAGATCAAGTCAAGCTAGCTTCGTGTACGTGAGCTTAACTTCTACAGTACATGTTCCAAGTTGCATCCGTCACAAGGAAACTAGGATTTTTAAGGATAAGAGGAAACTAGCTTCACATACTCTACTTCAAGTTGCATCAGGTGCTTCGGATGGACAGGAATCAGCAAGTCAAGCTTGTTGCTAACAGAAAATAGCAGGCTTGTGTGAAGTGGGCCACGTGGATAAATTAACTCTTAAAACCACTCTACAAAGTCCTTAGGGGGTAATTTATCTGGTTCTGGAAACTCCAGGGGGTTAAATACCTGGTTTTAAAATTCAGGGGGTAATGTGACCGATTTGTGAAAACTCACGGGGTTATCTAGACTTCTTTCCTTTCTGGTTGGACTCCCACCATTTCGTCCTTTTTTTTTCTACTAAAAACGGAATAGAGAAAATCTTTCTTCTTTTGCTTCCCGAGCTCCTCCTCGTCAACGTCGTTGGCAGAGCCGGAGCCTTACCCGGCACCAGAGATTCGTTACTCGGGCCGTCTCCCCCTCCGTGTAGATCACTCCGTCGCGCCAAGGTGAGCTCTCTGAACCCAGGTTTGCCCCGTGGAGCGCTGAGGTTTCTGGGATCTAGTTTGGCTTGTGCTTCCCATCCGGTGGGAGTGGAATTTACCCCGGGACGGTTTGGTGGCGGGTCTGGGTGTGGAGGATGGGTTCCGGCGTCTAGGCATATGGGTTGCTCCTTCCCCCTCCTTCTATTTTGTCGATTTCGTCTCATTTGCGTGGAGGAGACGATTTGTTAGTCGAACAGAGGTTTCGGCAGATGAAATAGGGGAATTTGTTGCTAAAGTTTGGGTTTGAAACTTGAATTGATGACATTAGGGGAGAAAATTGTGATACTGATATGTGCATAGACGTTTTGGTTATTCAAACCTTAAGATTACTAGAGCAATTTTGGAAATATACTCAGAAATTCGTCTTGTAATATGAGTTTGTGGCCTTGTATATAAAAATGGAGGGAGTATGCAGAAATTCGCGCTGATTGATTTTGGGAGCTTGGACGAGAATATATGTGCATGCTCTGTGTAGAGATGGCATTTGTGTATTAAGATCACTGTAGAAATTCTGGAATATGTATACAGAAAGTTGTACCCCTTGTTTCTTTCTTAAGTTGGGGATTTTTTTTGAAAAGGAGGATAACCCATGGCCTCTGCATCAAACGATGCACACAACCATCTTTATTATATTATTCAACATAGCCTTACAAAGTACATACACTAGTCAACCCAAAGCCACCATCCTGGCGCATAGAGTTGCCCTACCTACGAGCTTGATGATGTGTCCTGACCCCGTGCCATACCGAGTATCCCGGTGGCCTCACCAAGCCGCCCGCCGGCTAGCCAGGATCACCAACCGGTCTAGCAAATCCTGAGTGCACACCGCATGTGCACGCTCAGCAATCTGCCCCCGCCATCTTCTGCCGTCTCATCTTTAGGAGTAATCCATGCATAGACCTTGCCACGCCCTTCTGCCGTCGACTCCACCACGACGCCACACCGCACTGCCCTCCTGCGCGTTCCTATCAACACACTTCCAGCACCGATACCCTAGTGCACCACGCCGTCGAGACCCACTGCCGGCAATGCTAAAGATGAGACACCACTCCGCCTCTTGTCCCCTCCAGCCAGCACCTGTTCCAAAACCATTAAAGTTGGGGAGATGTTGTTTGGTGATTAAGGTGTTTTTTGATCATCAGGATTACTGGGTTGATTTTGGAAATAAAAGCAGAAAATTGTTCTACTTGTTTTGAGCACTGATAATTTGCTTGGTGACATACGATAGGTTTTGCTGTTCTTTTGGTATGTGAACTGATGCTTGAAATGAAAGTCTTGAGCAAGTGGCTGATGACAGTCATTTTCACGTGCAGATTTGGCTAGGTTTTTGTTTCTTAGTAACTTAAGATAACTTGAGAAGTTTTGGAAATATAAGCAGATAGTCATACCGCTTGTTTCTGAACTGGGGAGCTTAGCGGATAAGTTATGTGTCTGCTCTGTCTAGACTAGTAAGCGTGCATGTGCAACGCACATATATGCATTGATATGTCAGGGCGACGACCCTAGAAACGATACCGGTTGAGTGTGCAAGGCGCGTTGGAGCAGTGGACGTGCAGCTAGTATGCACGTGCCTCATGACTTCGACCTGCAGCTAGTATGCACGTGCAATGCACTCTTAATAGAATTTAAAATTGGAATACACATATCTTATAGTTCCAATTCACATGTAGTTACTTGTGTTGCAACCCTACATGTGCAACAATTTGGAGAGATCAAAATGCTGATGGGATCTACTTGATTGCACCCATGAGGGCACCTTGTGTGCCAGACTTCACAAAACGCAAACGGTTTCAAGAATCGAGTGAATGGATCACTCAAGGTTGCAGCATCTGAAATAAAATGTGGGATAAGAAAATTCAATCAGACCGCATAAGATATACAAAAACACGACATCTATCAGTTTTGTACAGATCGATGATCTATCTAAGTGGTTCATCATGTTTCTAATAGAATTTCAGATTCATCCAAAGGAGGCAGCACTGTGAGCTGTTGAGGCAGCAGATAAATTATATTGCTAGGGGCAGTATGGATAGCAGTGCAAGCAGACTTTGCACAACTGGAATCATACATGTCATATCCCATGTGTTCACCAGGCAGGCCTCCAGGAAGAACAGGCTCTCCTCCATGAGCGCGAACCCTGATTGGGTGGGTCTCAAAACCACATATCAGCAAGAACTGAAGAGCAGGTCAGTCTGAACAAAAAAATTAGTTGTTGGGTTAATTACATGGGGGCGGGGACCAGCAATAGCTGGCACTTATAGGGACATGCCGAGCGTCATACGCACAATCACGCAACGGCCGAGACTGGCAGCGTCCGACGCCACTGGGCTGGCCCGCGCCACCGTCGAGACTTGGTTGGCCTGCCTGAAGCCCTGAACTGAGCTCGGATTGGCCGCACCCATGGCAGTTCACCGTGGTTGTGGATGCAGCTTGCCAGAACCCGAGGGAGGAGATATGCGGGTGGACGGCAAGGCAAGACCGAGCTGCGGTCGCGCTGTGGCGGCGGATCGGGTGGAGCATGGGGCGGTGGTGGAGCAGCAGTGAGAGGGGCAGCAGGACGGATGGTGGCCAAAGGGATGGGGGAGCGCGGCGGCGCCCTAACCCTAACTTCCACCGCTAATGATGGCTCATGTGCGATGGGTTGCGTTTTTCTTCCTTTGATTTGGATTGGGGTAACGCGGGGCGTAGGACGTTTCGTTGGGAGAGTTTTCGTCCGCCCGGGTAAATTGCTAAACGCAGTTTTCGCGGAACGTTAGTATAGTTTTAACGGTTAGATCAAATTAAGTAACCCTCATCGTAAGGTTGTAATTAGTCTGTGTTGCTTTGTGTATGTTAGGTTGGGTGCACTTAGTGATGAATATGTTTGCTTGTTTAATAGTAGTAGAGATATGATGTTTGGTGACTAAGATTACTGGAGTACTAGAAATAAATGAAGATAATTGTCCCACTTGTTTTTGACCTGGGAATTTAAGGGATAAATTTTGTGGCTGCTCTGTGGAAATGTTATTCGATGAGTAAGATCATGGGTGCAATTCTGGAAATAAATGTGCAAACTCTTTAATGATTTGCTTCATAACACAAGATAGGTTCTTGTAATATATTGGTATACAAAGTGATGCTTAAAGTGCCAAGTGTTAACCTGGTGATTGATGTCAGTTATTATTGCCTACATGCTTTGCTAGGTTTTGATTTTGGATGGGAACCTCATCAGGCGCAAATTTCCATCAACAGCTTCCACAGGGGATGCCGCCCCCACGGCACAACGGGGGCACTCCAAACCTGCAGACCTCCCTCTCTCTGGCCTCGTCAGACCAAGTTGGTTCGCCAGATATGCAGGAGCGTGCGTCAAATTCTGACCTGGGTCATGACTCTGCCACTAAGAGTGCCAGTTCAAGGGAGACCTGGCCTATAGAACCAAACAAAAGCAGTGGTGGTGGTGCTGCAACCACTATTAGAATAGTGGATAAAGATAAGGAGCTAGCCACCAAAGGTGTTGCTGAATGGCAAGTCATTCGTAGGATCCCAATACCGGTAGAGTGACTCTTCGGGAGGTTGCTCGGGAAAGGGTTGATCTAGTTGCTGAGAAAATGAAGGTTATGCCAGATGAGGCGTTGGATGAAATCAAGAGTGAACTTCGGTCAATTCTTGAAGGAACTGGGGGTTCTCATCATGTTGAGGAGTTCTTGTACCTGCAGAAGCTTGTCCAGAATAGGGTGGATTTGACACCAACTACACTTTTGATGGCACACCATGTTCAGCTGGAGATTCTTGTTGCCATCAAGACTGGAATCCAGGCATTTTTGCATCCAGGTGTTAACCTACCCGTGAGTCATCTTGCTGAGGTTTACTTGTACAAGAGGTGCCGGAACATCGCCTTTAAGAGTGCTCTCCCTGCCGAAGAGTGTAGGTGCAATATATGTAGCAACAGGAATGGCTTTTGCAACCTCTGCATGTGTGTGATCTGCAATAAGTTTGATTTTGAAGTCAATACATGCCACTGGATTGGGTGTGATGTCTGCTCTCACTGGACTCACACTAATTGTGCAATCTGTGATGAGCAGATAGGGTCCAGACAGAAAATTAATAACGGAATTGCCCATCCAGTGATGCTTTTTCGGTGCCAAGCTTGCCGAAGGACATCTGAGCTGTTGGGATGGGTTAGGGATGTATTCCAACAATGTGCTCTTGGCTGGGACAAGGATGCGTTGTTACAGAACTTGAGTATGTTTGTAAGATTTTCCGTCTAAGTGAGGACTCAAAAGGGAGGAACTTGTTCAGGAGATGTGATGATCTGATTGAAAGACTAAGAAGTGGTACTGCTCAATCCATGAGTCCTAGAGCGCTGCTGCCGGCACTCCAAGGTAAATGCACTTCGTTAACTAAACCATGCTTTTACATGTTCCAGTTTTGTTCGCTCATTTTATCATGCTGAGTTAAGTCATGCTTCTCTTGCTATTTGGTTTCATCTTTGACTATGCTATACTTCTTGCTTTCTAGCTGGATAGTTAAAACTATTGTTTGAATATATTTTCTGAATTCATATTTTTTTCTCATATAAAACATAACTCTTTTTTTAGCATTTCTGGTTGGGCTTGGGATCTTCTGCTGTAACTCTGTACACTGCAAGCCTACATGCATTCTCTGACAATACCATAAATGACAGTTATACGAATTCGGTAGATCAGTATGCATTCTAAATCAGTTACACGAATTCAGTAGATCAATAGGCATTCTCTGAACAATTCAAGAATGCTTCTGCACTAAAACAATAGTACCGTCCTCCACAAAATTGTAATCCCTCTGTAAATTAATATAAGAGCATTTAGATCACTAAAATAGTGATCTAAACGCTCTTATATTAGTTTACAGAGGGAGTAGTAAAACCATGTTCTTAGAACTATCGAAATAGTGAAAGCTGAGGTATCCCACCATCATGAACTCTCCAGGCATATCAGCAGTATTAAGTGTATTCTAATGCACCTAGTACTTTTTCCCTGTTATTTAACATGTTAGATAATAACGAGAATAAACGAGACAAAGAGACACGGATTTTTACGTGGAAACCCTTGCGGGAGAAAACCACGGACGCACGAAGACGCAATCACTATGAGGAGTATTACAAGCACGAGACGACAGACCGTCTGAGGTGCGACTACATGGGGTATATATGAGGGGCAACACATAGGAGTCCTTGTAGGACAAGTAAACGAGTTGTACTCGTATGCGTCGGTACCAACGCAAAAGGCCCACACCGTATGTACTACGTCTAGTTCAATACGGTACTAGAATTTGGATCACAATTTAACAATCTCCACCTTGAGCCAAATTCCCTTCAGTAGTCGAAGAAAGTGAATAACTTCATCCAAATCAGCTTAAACACCTTGTGCGTCAAAGTTCATAGGACTAGTGAGAAATACCAACTAAGCCTGAGCAAAGCTCAAACTTATTGGTCGGAACTGGCTTTGCCATCATATCAGCACGATTATCATGAGTACTTATCTTGCATACCTTCAAATCACCTTCAGCAACATCTCGAATATAGTGATATCTGACATCAATGTGCTTTGTTCTCTCATGATACATTGGATTCTTTGTAAGATATATAGCACTTTGACTGTCACTAAATACGGTAGGGCAAGATGAGTCTCCACAAAGCTCAGTGTACAAACCTATCAACCAGATAGCTTCTTTGCATGCCTCAGAAATAGCCATATACTCGGCATCAGTGGTGGAACAAGCCACAATAGACTGCAAAGTTGCTCTCCAACTCACAGCACAACCACCAATGGTGAAAACATAGCCAGTGAGTGATCTTCTCTTATCCAAATCACCAGCAAAATCAGAATCAACAAAACCAACAAGTCCATCTCTAGTTTTCCCAAACTGTAAATAGGCATTAGAAGTACCTCACAGGTATCTGAAAATCCACTGAACTGCTCTCCAATGCTCTTTTCCAGGATTAGCCATGTATCTACTGACAACACTCAATGCATATGATAAATCAGGACGAGAACAAACCATGGCATACATGAGTGAACCGACTGCACTCGAATAGGGAACTCTAGACATGTACTCAATATCTGCATCTGACTTAGGACATAAAGCTGATGATAATTTGAAGTGTGCAGCTAACGGAGTACTTACTGGCTTGGCATTATGCATATTAAAACGACGAAGAACTTTATCAATATATCCTTTCTGACTTAGATATACTTTTCCAGATGGTCTATCTCTGGATATTTCCATGCCAAGTATTTTCTTTGCTGCACCCAAATCCTTCATCTCAAATTCATTACTCAATTGCTTCTTTAGTTCATCAATATCTGACATACTCTTTGCAGCAATTAGCATATCATCAACATAAAGGAGCAAATAAATAGTTGAACCTTTGACAGTTTTCAAATAAACACAACTATCATAATTAGACCTTTTGAAACCTTGAGAGAGCATAAAGGTGTCAAATCTCTTGTACCACTGTCTAGGGGATTGCTTCAATCCATAAAGAGATTTTTTTAACTTGCAGACAAGCTTTTCTTTTCCAGAAATAACAAAACCTTCAGGTTGTTCCATATAAATATCCTCTTCTAATTCTCCATGTAAGAATGCAGTTTTAACATCCAATTGTTCAAGCTCAAGATCATGCATGGCAACAATACTGAGTAAAGTGCGAATAGAGCTATGCTTCACAACAGGAGAAAAGACTTCGTTATAGTCAATACCTGGAATCTGACTGTAACCTTTAGCAACTAACCTTGCTTTATATCTTATCTCATCATTAGGAGAAACACCTTCTTTCCTCTTGAAAACCCACTTGCAACGAATAGGTTTCTTCTCTCTAGGCAATTTTACTAAATCCCAAGTGCCATTCTTTTCATGTGATTCCATCTCATCATGCATAGCGGTCATCCACTTATTACTATCACCAGAAATAATAGCCTCGGAATATGAAGAAGGTTCAGCGTTACCTTCAATTTCTTCTGCAACAGATAAAGCAAAAGAAACAATATTGCACTCTTCAATTAACCTGTCAGGTTTGTTAGTACCCCGCCTAACTCTGTCATGAGCAAGATTCCAACTGGGTGGAACAATAGGCTGATTTGGAGTGGGAGTGACATTATCATCATTAACGACGGGTTCATCATGTGCATCAACAATTTCATTACTAGATGTATCACCTGAGTCAATAACATGCTCCACCTGAACAGTAGGCTGCTGAATAGGAGGCTGTTGTTCACTCTCAACAGGAACATTAGTAGATGAAACATCATGTAACATAGCAGATTCATTAAAGATAACATTTCTGCTAATAACAACCTTCTGGGTTTTAGGATTCCATAATTTAAAACCTTTAACACCAGACTTATAACCAAGAAAGATGCACTTAACAGCCCTAGGCTCCAACTTTCCATTATCAACATGAGCATAAGCAGTGCAACCAAAAACTCTCAACTGTGAATAATCAGCAGGTGAACCAGACCATACCTCAATTGGAGTTTTCTTATTAAGAGCAATAGATGGTGAACGGTTAATGAGATAACAAGCAGTGGAAGCGGCCTCAGCCCAAAAACGCCTATGCAAACCTGCATTGGACAACATGCAACGGGCTCTGGAAATAATGGTCCTGTTCATACGCTCAGCAACACCATTTTGTTGAGGAGTATAAGGAACGGTGTAATGTCTGACAATGCCTTCAGATTTGCAATAATTCTTAAATTGCTTAGAACAGAATTCCATACCATTATCAGTGCGAAGTATCTTTATCTTCTTTTCAGTTTGTCTCTCAATCATAATCTTCCACTCCTTAAAAGCTGAGAATGCTTCATATTTATGCTTCAAGAAATAAGGCCAAACTTTTCTCGAATAATCATCAATAATAGTTAGCATGTAACTTGCACCACCTAGTGACTTCTTGCGAGATGGTCCCCATAAATCAGAATGCACATAATCAAGAATACCTTCAGTTGTATGAGTCGAAGTGTTGAACTTCACCCTCTTGTGTTTGCCGAAGATACAATGCTCACAAAATTTCAATTTATCAGGTTCATATCCATCAAGAAGACCTCTCTTATTTAACTCTGCTAAACCAAGTTCACTCATATGTCCAAGACGCATATGCCAAAGGTTAGCAGCATCACAATCAGAATTCTTTGAAACAACTAGAGTAGCGTTACCTGAAACTGTAGAACCTCGAAGGTAATAAAGACCATTGGTCGAACTTAAATCACCTTTCATCACAATAAGGGAACCTTTGGTGACTTTCAAAACACTATCTCCACCTGAATATTTGTACCCCTTTGCATCAAGGGCACTCATAGAAATAAGATTTCTCTTCATCTTCGGAATATACCGAACATCTGTCAAAGTTCTGATTATGCCATCAAACATCTTGATTTGAATAGAACCTATGCCTTCAATCTTGCATGGTGAATTATCAAAACCCAAAACGGAACCAGCAGAAGTAGTGGAATCAAAAGTATTAAACCAATCTCTATGTGGACACATATGAAAAGTACATGCAGTATCAAGTACCCACTCATCATTGGTCTCGGCACATCCAGCAATAACGACAAGAGCATCATCGGAACTACCATCACGAGCAACGTTAGCAGAATTTTCACCATGTTTGTTACCTTTCCTCTTTTCTTTGTTCTGCAACTTGAAACACTCTGAGATGTCATGCCCGTCTCTCTTGCAATACCTGCAATACTTCTTGTCTCTGGATTGCGACCGGCCCCTATAGCCGTTCTTACTTTTGCCTCTGTTTCCATTATGTGAGTTCTTCTCCTTTGTCCTGCCACGAACAGATAATCCCTCGGCTTGGGATGAACTCGAACCATCATGAGGCACCATTAATTTCATCTTCTCCTTAGAGTTCAAAGCTTCATAAACTTCATTAAGTATGAGAGTATCACGACTGTATAATATGGTGTCTCTAAAATTGGTATAAGAACTTGGCAGTGAACAAAGTAACTTTAAAGCAGTATCTTCCTCTTCATACTTAACCTCCATTGCAGCTAGATCAGATATGATCTCTTTAAATTATGAAATATGATTCAAAACATTACCTCCCTCAGGTAACCTGTGCAGGAATAATTTTTGCTTCAGATGCATCTTGCTGGTGAGATCTTTAGTCATGCAAATCCCTTCTAGCTTTAACCATAGAGCTGCGGCAGTTTTCTGACTCAAAACTTCCTGCAAAATATTATTATGCAAATGGAGTTGAATTTTTGACAAGGCCTTACGATCAATTCTTTTCTCCTCATCAGTCCAGTCCTCAATTCGGTTCTTCCCAAAACTATCCAGTGCTTCATCATAGTCGGTCTGTGCCAACAACGCCTGCATCTTAACTTGCCATAGGGTAAACCTTGTGTCACGGTCCAGTGGTGGAAGATTGTACTTCATGGAAGCCACGAGCAGATAAATCTGTGTACACCAAGTAGTACAAGCCGGTAGAAAAATCCTTGATAGAATTAATTTGCGGACCAAAGAACAAAAAAGATAGCACCTGGTAGCTCTTCGTGTGGATGTAACAATCAGATAAGAAAATAAATCTGATCAACTAGTACTCAATAGTACTAGCCTTCACGTGAGTGGATGGATATCTCCATGGTACTGTACTGGTTGATTCCCTCGGGACTTGAAGCGGCCAGCGGCAGCAACTCGGCGAACGGCTGTAGCCACACGCCAATCTAAAACAGCTGCAGGAACGGATTGGACCGCAGCGGAAACTCCCGGTGACTTGGTTTTTTACAGCGGCCGGTAGCGGAACCCTCGGTGGACTGCTTGATTAGTAATCGGATCAGCAGCAAAAAACATGTCCGTCTCGGCGACTTGCGGCTGCAGCGGCTCGTACAGGAAATAGTCTCCGATCCGAAAAGATTGTAGGAAGGCGGCGGCACGCATAGCCAAACCCTAATCTCTCGTCTCAAATCTCGTATCTGTAACTTGGCTCTGTATACCACTTGTTAGATGATAACGAGAATAAACGAGACAAAGAGACACGGATTTTTACGTGGAAACCCTTGCGGGAGAAAACCACGGACGCACGAAGACGCAATCACTATGAGGAGGAGTATTACAAGCACGAGACGACAGACCGTCTGTGGTGCGACTACATGGGGTATATATGAGGGGCAACACATAGGAGTCCTTGTAGGACAAGTAAACGAGTTGTACTCGTATGCGTCGGTACCAACGCAAAAGGCCCACACCGTATGTACTACGTCTAGTCCAATACGGTACTAGAATTTGGATCACAATTTAACATAACGGGGCAAGAAGTACTACTGCTTGGGTGACGGTGCCTCTGCCATTCAACTCAGATCTACTCGTTTGTTATCTACGACAGTAATATTGTTTATGAATCTAAGATGAACATGCTTTGTCTACAGTTGGTGCATTCATTATCGTTCCCAAGTAGAAGATATTTGAGTGCTCTGTCATGCAGCTGAATTGGTTATCTTCTATGCTTCTTTTTCTAGCATATTGTTTTGCTAGTCAGATTATCTACAGGTTTGGTGTCAGTTTTTCTGTTAATGTGTAACTGTGATTTTATAACCTTTTGATCATATACTGATCAATGGCTAAAGGCCCTCCATATTATAGTCTTGCAGTGTACCAAAGAGCCCAAAAGGTGAGTGTGTTTATTACTGGATTTTGTTCCAGTATTTTTGGTGTGATCAGCTTTGTGGGTTTATTTATGTCTGCGTTCCATCGGTTTGTATCTGCCTAAGCTGTAATTCAGACCTTTTGTATTAACTATTACTTATTTGGCAGAGCTTGAGATGGATTTTCCAAAGATGTCCGAAAATGAAGAATTGGGGCGCCTGATCACTCCGCACGAGGCCTGCAATCGAATTGCTGAGGTTGTCCAAGAGGCTGTCAGAAAGATGGAGACTGTGGCTGAAGAGAAGATGCAGATGTTCAAGAAGGCTCGCCTCGCGGTGGATTCCTGCGAGCGTGAGCTGGAGGAGAAGACACGGGAGGCACGGGAGCTCAAGGCAGAGCAGCTGCGTAAGCAGCAGCAGGTGGAGGAGCTGGAGAGCATGATCTGGCTGAAGAGTGCTGAGGCCGAGATGTTCCAGCTGAAGGCCAACGAGGCCCGGCAGGAGGCAGAGCAGCGCCAGAGCATTGCGCTGGCCAAGTAGGAGAAGGCGGAGCAGGACTATGCGAGCATGTACCTCAAGCGCCGCCTGGAGGAGGCCGAGGCAGAGAAGCAGTACATCTTTGAGAAGATCAAGCTGCAGGAGAACCCGAGGCCGCTGGCAACGGTGCCTCCCCACGCGAGCAGTAGTGCCGCCACCATGGCCCCCACCCCTGGCGACCCATCACAGATGATGATGCTGTCCAAGATCCAGGACCTGCTGAAGAACGTCCGCAGCATGCCGCCTGGCAAGTCGGACGGGCGGCAGTTGAAATAGCCGGTGATGCGTGTTTCATGGGTGATAGTTTCTGCCATGTAAATTGAAATATGTGTCTCATGATGTTTCTTTATTGGTTGCTGCATAGTTATACTGAATGTTGAAATAGCCGGTGATGCTGTTTCATGGGTGATAGTTTCTGCCATGTAAATTGAAATATGTGGCTCATGATGTTTCTTTATTAGTTTCTGCATAGTTATACTGAATTGCATTGTCATATATTACCAAAAAAGGCTTTCACCCCATTTTATATATAAAGCATCAAACCACAAGCATTCAATACAAACACACGCTACGCCACTGCAACACAAGCACACACCCAGGACAAAATACATAGGCGTTGAGCGCAGCAACACCACTCCTAGCACTACCGCTCCGAAGAGATGAAGCTACATATGACGAACCATGCGCCTCAAAGCGGCGCCTTCAGGAAGGGTACGACGCCGGGGCGCCGCCACCGCCCGATCCAAGAATCAGAGTTTCCCCCGGAGCCGCATGACGGGCAATGAGAGCCGCGACGACGCCTTCAAGAAGGGAATGATCTTCGCCGCCGCCGGTCCGTCCGAAGATAGAGCAGGTTTTCACCTCGGCCAACATTCACCGCCACCGAACACCACACCCCGACAACCATGCCGCCCACACGACCATGGTGACCGGGCAGCACCAAGGCACGTGCTCTGCCCAAGAGCACCGCGCAACCACCACCAGGGCCGCCGCCCCAGCATCCAAGACCTCGACACCACCTCACCCGAGACCCGCTGCACCCTAACGAAAGGGACGTGCGGAAAGGTCCCACCTTTCGCGCCCCTGGGCAACCCCCAGTGTCGAGACCCAATAGGTCGGCCAGAACTGGCATCCACCGACCCATCCTGCAGCCCCAAGCGCGAGATGAGCTCGGTCCTACAGCAACGAGAGGGGGACGAGGTCAGTCCTGCTGCACCGTGCGTGAGACGAGCTCGGTCCTGCTGCATCGTGCGCGAGACGAGCTTGGTCCTGCGGCATCGGGCGCGAGATGAGCGGTGGACCGCAGCTGGGAGAGGCCCAGCCCATTGATGGGGGTAGCGCCCGGACGACGAGGAGATGGGGTGAAGGTCGAGACGGCCCGAACGCAGACAAACCGACGCCAGAGAAGTCGGCCGTTGCCGCGGGCAGATCCATCGAGCCACCGTGAAGCCGCCACGACACCGGTAGGCCACCACCGAGACCTACCCATGCCGCCGCCCACGGCCGGAGCATCGGCCACGCCCGGCCGCTGCCCTACCCGCGTCGCCCGGCGAGCTCCAAGCGCCGGAGCCGCCGGGCACGCACCACCGGAGCCAGGCGTCGCCGGCCGACCCCCAAAGCCAGATCCGGCCGGATCCGGCAAGAGACCGGCCGCACGTCACCTCCCGAGATGGGAGCACCGCAGCCGCCCCGCGCGCAGAACGAGGGCGCCTGAGCGCCGCCACATGCAGGCCACCCCGCCGCCCCGCGAAACCGCCACCGCGCCGCTGGATCCCGCGGACGTCTAGCGCCACCGCTCGAAGGAGCCGCCCCGCGTCGGCGCCCACAAGCGGACAGGGAAGGAGGGCCCCGCCGCCGCCGCGCCCCCAGGGCTTTGCCCGACGAAGCTCGCTGGCGATGGCAGGGGGAAGGAGAGGGAGGCGGGGCTGAGGGCCGCGGCCACAGGGAGCCCCCGGGAGTGCGCGGGCGCGTCGCGGGAGGGGAGGGGAGGAGAGGGGGAGGGGGGGAGCAGGGCGGGCCGGGAGGCGCGCGCTCGGCGGCCGGCGACGGCGGGGAGGCTAGGTCGGGGCGGCGGCGGCGAGGATAGGAACCCTAGCGGAGCGGGTCATTGTCGTATATTTGCCGTTGTTGTAATGTAAACTTAGTTTCATAATGAGAATGGGGCTAAAACAAACCAAATGTCATTTAGGACAGTATAACCACACCTAAACCGAGCTCTCTCACGTTTCTAGTGATTTCGGCCGTCAGATTTCACGTTGAGATTGTTTCTGCCCGTCAGATCTAAGTTTCAGCTGCCGTTTCCGCGACCTGGCCGGGCTGTCCTAAAGGGTATGCTACTCTCGCGGCCTTCTTCATGGCCTGTGGTTGATTGGGCTTTATTGGGATGCTGCTGCTGCTGACCCGCTTGATTCGTACGAAAAACGCCAATAAAAGAACTGTTCGCAATCCAGGCTAGGCGCTCCATACCGAGAGGATGAGGCGACGCAGTCCGCTTCCATCCAGCCGATGCGCGCGTGGGAATCGATCCGGCGCGGAAGGGAGGCGAGGCGCGCGACGGCGCGAGGGGTCCGACTCGGGAGGAAGGCAAGGATGCGGACATCGATGGGGCAGCGATCCCCACTCGCCGCCTATGAATCCTGGCTCTGGAGGGAGGCGAGGATGCAGTCATCGAAGGGGCAGCGATCCCCACTCGCCATCGATAAATCCTGCTCTCGGACGGTGGCATCATGGGGCACTCTCAGACCGGTGCAGCCATGGGGGTGGTCTCAACTGCCAGGGGATGGATCGTTGGCACTTGGCAGCAAGAAAGCAGAGAAACCAGAAACCCAGTCATAGATAGGAGGTACGATCAATTTTACTTTCCACCTTCTCTTCACATACATCCAACCAAGATCCCGTTAGTTTTAGTTTTCGGCTGATCAATTGTAGTCACGAGGCCTTTCGATCCATCAGTTTGGCCATTTGTGGTTGGCAAACTCTGATCCGTGTCTGTATCTGCCTGCTACATGGGCGCATGTTCTTGCCACTCTAGAGTCCATGCTCACTCTTGTTTGTTCGTACTGCTTGCTTGCTTGCAGGTCAGCAGGTGGCTATATAGAGACTTCGCTACTGTGGTCATGCTGGGCATCAGTTTGTCCTGTGAGTGGTGGAGATGATGGGAAGAGGGGTGACGATGATGGATCGGCAGAGAAAAGGATTCAGGAATACTTCCCCATGGCTTTTCTGCTGGTACAGATCATTCCTTTCCCTTTGTCTTTGATGCTCTGTACTTTCTGCTGATTTGGATTTCTATTTTCCACATGGATCAGGGAGTCTAACGACTCAACGATGTCGGTGCCCTTGTGTTCAAAATTCCTATACATGTTGATCCACGTATGGCTGGCTAGGATTGAACTTTGGTTCTTTTTTTAAGGAGAACACTTTGGTCATTTTTTTTACTGTTTTCTACTATACAGTCTTTGCTTTTTAAGTGATGTTGATCCGATATATTTTGAGAATATCACATGGGTATTAGTTATCTGACTGCTAAGTTTAAATTGCTGCCTTTGAGTTCTTTATTTACATACTAGTATAATATTTTTGGTCGAGGTGAGGTGATTATAAAATGTCAGAGTATATGGCATTATTACTACCAATAATCAATTGATTCTTCTTTTCCTATGAATTTGACAAAGTAAGGTGAAGGCTTCGAATTTTAGTGTCTATATTTACTCATTTCTTTTCTTTGTAGACCTGGTTAGATCTATATTTCGGCAACTCATTTCTTCTATTTCTATGTTAGAAACTCAGTTTCTTCATGGTAAATTATGGCTTGCTTATCCACACAAGATTCTCACTGATCAACTCTTTTGCATGCCCCCACATTCAGGTTAATTTTTCTACTTAATCGTTTACTTAACCTGTTACCGTCATGAATTATCTACATAGAGAATATACATTTAATTTTCTTCTACCTCTTGAATGTTTCCAGATTTGCTCATAGAAATTTTTTAAATCAGTGTCTACATGTGATTAATTCATCTCATTTATAAGTTTGTTCAAGGACATATGTTATATTTTTTCATTTCTCCAGCAGTTATTCTCAAAAGAAAAATGTTTTCTTGGTATAGCCAAGAGTTTGGTCATGTATCCTATTTGTAATATTTTATTTTTAGCATATCAGTTTAATATACTAATATTGACAACAAGAATGCTCGCGATGATTTAAATTTCATAGTACTATAAATCCATATCTTCTGCCAATAGGGGAGTAAGTTCCACTAATTCAGATTATAACTTGTTGTTTTCTAAAGCCTGCTCCTATACAATTCTAATTTGGAAATAAAATGGGAGTCATGCATGGGTGGTTTTGGGATTCAACTAAGGATTTGTCAAGGCTTTCTGGTTTTGGTGTCACATTATCAAGTCCATCCAACGATCTACCTTTCAAACAAGAAGAGCATTCACCAGGGGAGCTATTATTGTATCTATGTTCAAACCTGGAGTCGCCAGAGGTAATAGGTTTGATTTTCAAGTATAATTAATATACATAGAACATAAATCTGTAGAAAAAGGATATCATTTATGGACCTGTATCTTGTATTTAGTCAATCCTCACCATAGTCTTTGACCTACCATTCGTTAAAGGATGTACATGCATGCATATATATACACCGAGTATAAACATAGGGAATTCGCACTAATAAAATTGCTTCCCTCTAGAGTGGTGGAAAATAAGCTCATGTGCTAGAGAAAGCCGTCAAGTTATGATCTAGGGCTTGAGAAGGTAGTCATTTCGTATATATTATCTTACCAGCAATGCAGTCATGTTTGTTATTGTAGTAAATAATCATTTTGATAAATAGCTTTTTTATTGGCTTTAGTTATCTATGCTATCTTCAATTCAAGAGGAAGTTCTCTATAGCAGTACAACTTTTGAAATTTTGCATCATAAGCCACAACATGAAATGAATTGCCATATTAACTTAATTTAACATGAAGAGTATTTGGCTCCACATATTTCTATCAATTGAAAGTTGAATAAAACTGTTGCTTATTGATTGATTTGGTGCGACATACAAGAGTATATAAGAGGGTACAAACTGACTTGGGGTAGGGGTACAAAACTGACTTGGACTAGAAGTCGTATACCATAAGGACTACTCTAACATCCCCCCACAGTATCAACGGCAGGCTCGACGACGTTGAGACTGAAACAGATATCTTGAAACGGCTTAGTAGGCAGTGCCTTGGTGAAAATGTCAGCAAACTGAGCCGTAGAGGGAACATGAAGCACCCGAACCTGACCAAGAGCAACCTTTTCACGAACAATATCAATATCAATCTCAATATGCTTTGTGCGTCGGTGTTGACCTGGATTGCCGGTCATGTAGACTACTGATATGTTGTCACAGTAGACAATAGTGACCTGCTTAATAGGCCTGTGTAGCTCGGAGAGTAACTGCCGAATACATATTGTATCTGCAACGGCATGTGCCACAGCGCGATACTCAGCCTCGGCCGACGAACGTGAGACTGTAACCTGTCTTTTCGAAGACCAAGAAATCAAATTGTTACCAAGAAAAACACAAAAACCGGAAGTGGACCTTCGAGTGTCAGGACAACCAGCCCAGTCTGCATCAGAGTATGCGGTAAGCGAGTTTGGAGAAGAATTATTGAGGTGGAGACCATGATTGACAGTTCCTTTTAGATACCGAAGAATGCGTTTAACATGATTATAGTGAGGAACCCGGGGATCATGCATATAGAGCGTCGGAGGTGAGGGTGGCGTTGGGAGCAGTGCCGGCGGATATGATGGTGAAGGCAGTAGGGCCGGCTGGGGAGTGTAGTAGGTGCCGCCGTCAGTGGAGTAGTGACCATAAGGAGCATACGTCGGGACGACGTGAGAGGCATTGGCCGGCTGTGGTGAGGGTGGTGTCGGGAGCAGGGCCGGCTGAGGTGTGTAGTAGGCGCCGCTGTCGGTGGTGCAATGACCATAAAGAGCATACGTCGGGGCGGCGTGATAGGCATTGGCCGGTTGTCGGGGGTTGAGAACCCCGGGAGCACCAGTAGGCGGTGTCGTGGTTCTAAGTCTGACAGTAGTGTATGGGGGTAAGTATGGAGAGGCAAGATCTTAGCTATGGAGAAGTTGTAAGCACGCAAGGTTTACGAGTTCAGGCCCTTCTCGGAGGAAGTAATAGCCCTACGTCTCGGAGCCCGGAGGCGGTCGATTGGATTATGCGTGTATGAATTACAGGGGTGCGAACCCTTGTCTCGGAGGAGGGGGGTTGCTTATATAGAGTGCGCCGGGACCCCAGCCAGCCCACGTTACAAAGGGTTCAATGTACATTAAGGCAGGGCGTTACTGGTAACACTAGTAATAAAGTGCTATGATGACCATAAAAGCTACTTAATAACCGACCGTTAGCATGCGGAGTGCCTTTAGGTCTCCTGACTGTTGAGTGGCTTGGTCTTGGTCGAGTGGTTGCTTCTTGGTCGAGTATCTTTGAGTCTGTCGAGTGGAACACCTCCAAGTCGATTGAAAGATGATTTCTTCTGGAGATGTCCTTGGGTAGGTCAGTTTGGACAGGTCCATGCCCCTACCCTAGGTACATAGCTTCATCATTAGCCCCCGAATGGATCGAGGTTTGCGTGGGAAAGGGATTGAGCACTTCTCCGACTCATTTTTCATGCCATGAGCATTTCTTGTTTCAGATCAATGAACCTGAGTGATGGCAGCGACTTCCTTTCTAGTCGCCTTGATCCATTCTTAGGTTTTTGTCGAGTGAATTTCTTTACTTGAAAGGCTCCGAGTGACGGTGCGGAGGAGACCTTTGGTCTGACAAGTTGTTCCGCTGCCCGCAGATTTCGTGGGATCCGAATTTTTGGAAGCGCGCGGGACGGGGGAGGCCATAGTAATCGGATGGGATAGAGGGGAGCCGCCTCGATCCCCACGCCACCTTTTTCACCACGTATCGCGCGCGCGATTGTTACGGGATTTGACAGAACCGCCCGGGCCTACCAGTCAGCCACTCGGAAGCGGCCTCATATAAGGCGTTGGACCGGGGTCCCCCGAACAGTGCGTCCCCATTATCTCTTCTCCTCTTCACGCTCCTCTGCTGCGCTCACTCTCGCCCTCATGCCATCGTTCCGTACGCGTCTCGCCGGCGACGATGGGAAAGGAGAAGACGACGGCTCTGGAGCGGGCAAAGAAGGCGACGACGAGGTCGAAGGGGAAGGCGACCAGTCGGGGCGGATCCTCCTCGCGAACCAGCCTGCCGAAGGGCTGGATCCAGGGCGACTTGATCCACTCGAGGCTCACCCAAGAAGACCTCGACGACCTGGCTGAGGGAGGGCTGATCCCCTATGACTCGGCGCGGCTTCCGGGGAAGGAATCCGAGCCGCAACCCCGGGAGGGTGAGCGCGTTCTTCTTGCCACCCACGTCGACCGTGGATTTTCCTTGCCTCCTCACCCTTTCTTTCGAGGATTTCTGAACTTCTTAGGGGCACAACTCCACCATTTTACTCCCAACACAATCGTTTATCTCGCCGCTTTCATTTCTTTGTGTGAGAATTTCCTGGGTTGCCGGCTTCACTGGGGTCTTTTCAAGCATATTTTCACTTGTCGCTCCCAGACAGTGAAAAAGGCTAATCCGAGTGATGAGAGGACCCAAGTGATCCAGATGTGTGGGGGTCTTGGTATCTAGATGAGAGGGAAAAGCTCCTTTCCGGCCATGATTCTTCCCGACTCAGTTCGCGGATAACAGTCGACCTGGTTTTACTGTAAAGACCAGTCGATGCCAGGGCAATCGACTGGCCTCCCTCCCTTTACCATGGACCGAGTGAGGAAACCATCCCCTTTGAAGGTGCTCCCGGAGGAGAAAGCGTAGGTGAGGGTGCTGGTCGAGCGAGTGGTCCAGCTTATCCATGACGGGGTCACCGGTATGGATCTCTTGGAGGTCTTCCTCCAGCGGCGCATCAGCCTCTTCAAGCCCGAGACCATCCGATGTGGATGTATTCGGGTCTTGAAGACTCCACTCGGATTCACCCGGAGGAGGTCGATGACGACACACTGGAGAAGTGGCTGTCGGGCATTACCGGAAACAAGGATAACCCCAGGGGAGCCAGGAGAGTTCCCCCATTCGACCAGTCTCATGCACCAGAGAAGGTCTAATTCTGAGTTTTTGCTTGTAATCTGAATTCACTCGCGCAGCTGCCTATACTGCGTCGACTGACTTTGTTCTCCCTGCTTTCTTTCAGGCCATTATTGAAATGTATTCAATGCCCAACGGAGAGCAAGAGCAAGCTCTGGAAGGTGAGGCGAGTGGCGGCGACAGTGGCGAGTGGACTTTCGACGGTGAAGGGGATGGAGGAAGCGACGACTCAAGCGATGGAGAAGAAGTCGAGTCGCCCCCTCGCAGGGAGAGGCGATCCAAGCTTGACCAAGAACGACCGAGCGCCCGCAAAAAGGCAACTGCTCAGGCTGGTCAGTCTTCGAAGCTTCCTCGGATCTCTTCACCAACCCCGACTGAGAAGGCGCCAAAGCACCCCAAAGTTGCAGAGCCGAAGACTCGTAAGGCGTTGCAAAGATCAAGATTGATATCCCCGTCGCTTCCGCGTGAGTGTCTCTCTTTGTATTCACTCGATGCTCCGCGCTGTTTGTTTTTCTTGTTTTAACTGGACGAACTTTAGAACTGTCAGCGCTGCCACTTCCGGGACCTCAGCTTACAGGGACAATGATGAGGTGATGGAGGATGCGGTCACTTCTAATCTGGGTATGATTTCTGCCATACTGTCTTTGTTCGGTCGATTCAACTGTAATGTGCATCATTGGGTGACGTGATTTTGGCAATTGAACTTTGCATAGCTCCCAACATTATTGACCTCCCCAATGATGATGAAGAGCCCGAGAGGTCTTTAACGAGGAAGAATAGGCAAGCTCCTGCAAGCGAGGCGCTACAGTCGACGCCGAGGGTGGAACCAGTCGTTCAGGACACTGGCGACGCCAATCGGGGTTCTGTTACCTTCGTCGTGCCACTGTCGAGTGCCTTGCCTTCTTCGTCGACTGCTCAGGCCCCTGTCGACCCACCTTCAGTTTTTGCGACCCATCATGTCCTAGAAGACGAAGTGAATGCTGCCAGGGAAGCGATACGCCAGGCGGGCGTCATGATGAAGAAGATGAAGATGGTGCGGGACGCCAGTCAGGCTGCCTACGACGCTAGCTCGGCTCTCCAAAGCAACGTTCAGATTAGTTGGTCGCCGCTTGTTCTGTTAGGATATGATATCTGAAGACTCTTTCCGAAAATCTTTGCTCCGAAAATCTTTGCGTTAGTACACCCACTGGGTGCGTTGGTTGAACTTTGAATTAATGGGGGCACGCTGAGTGCACCCACTGGGTGTAGTCCTCGAGACTACGGTGGACTGCGGGCAGTCGACTGTAGTCTTTGTATTTTGTCGAGTGTAAATCGAACTGATATTTTTTCTCTTCCACTCGGTCTGGTCGAGTAGGGTCAGAACCGGTGGGGGCACGCCAAGTGCACCCACTGGGTGTAGTCCCCGAGACCGCGGTCGACTGCTGGCAGTCGACTGTGGTCTGAGTTCTTTCTCTCTTCTTCTCTTTTTTTTTCTCCCTGCACTCGACTCCGGCGGGTCGGTCGAGTGGGATCAGAACCGGTGGGGGCACGCAAAGTGCACCCACTAGGTGTAGTCCTCGAGGCTATGGTGGACTGCGGGCAGTCGACTGTAGCCTTAGTACTTATTGACTTTGTTGTTTTTCGTTGTAAAAATAACTTCTCCCCTTTGATTTCAAAAATCTTGTGATCTTGGAGCTCGCTTTGCTGACTTGGAGAAACAGCAGATCTAACTGAACCTTGACTTGGAGCTGGCCAAGACAGAGCTGCAAAGGGTCAAGGACGATGCCACTGGTAAAACGAATTTGTCGACTGGTCTGTCTTAGGCTTGAGTACCCTTCTGCTCTTTCTGAATCAGGCATCATTTCTTTGTAGAAAAACTGAGAGAAGCTCTGGCGAAGAAGGATCAGGATTTGGATGCTGCTCAAAAGGAGGCTGACGACAGAACCGCTCTAGCTGAACAGAAACTAGCTTCGGTCGGCCAGTTAGAAGAAGAGAATACCAGGCTGAAATCTGCTCTGAATGACGCCAACAAGGAGTGCTCGCGCTAGAAGAAGGAGAATCTCATCCTGGGCGAGAAGATGGAAAGCATTGCTCGCAGGAGGGACGATCTGGAGAGCTATCTGAGGAGCCTTGCCAAGAAGTTGTTCATCAAGCTTGAAGGTGCACATTTTGTTTCGATTGATTTTTTTATGTCGACTCAGTGTACGAAAATTGACTTATCCTCGTGAATGCTGAGTTTTGCCAGAACTTCGAGGAGGAGACTGGGCGGGTTGAGTCAGGTTTGGACCCAATCAATTCTCCCGTAAAAGATGAAACTGCCATGAATCTGCTCCGACTGGAATCCCGCATCGACGGTGTCATGGACTACTTGGCTCGACTGAAGGTCGCCATGTCGCGGATTGACCCGACACTTTGGCCAGAGACCACGCCCCAGAATGATCTCGAGTCCCTGATGACTTGACTTCACGAAATCCCTGATCGAGTGCAGGAGTGGAAGAAATCTTCTGCCCGGTGTGGAGCTGACGTGGCGCTGTCTCTGGTTCGCGTCCATTGCAAGGAGGTGCGTCAAGATAAGCTAGCGGCAATCAAGGTCGCCAACACCCAGAAGCATGACTTCCGATCTTTTACGGAGACTTTCATCGCTGCAGCCACTCGGATCGCCGACGGCGTCGACCTAGACGAGTTCGTCGAGCCTGCTAGTCCTCCTCCCACGGAGTGAACAAACTTTTATGCCTCACCTTAAATTTGCCTCGGGATGCCGAGTGGTTTTTGTAACCATTAAACTCTTTCCGGCTGAAAGCCCGAGCACTTCGATCTGTGGTCCGGAACCTTTAGAGTTTATCTGAACTTGGTTTGTCGTTAAATATCTTCATGAATCCCCCGTCGGGTGGGAATTGTTCTTCATTCGAGACAAATTTTGTATTTGTGGCGCAGTTCCGAAGGAAAAGGTGGTAGTCGACCTGCGTCTTGCTACTACAGAGCGGGACGGAGCGCACATTGTATTTGTGGCGAAGCTCTCAAAGAAAAGGTGGGAGTCGACCTGCACCTCGTTACTGCAGAGTAGGATGGAGCGCACATTGTATTTATGGTGAAGCCCTCACGGAGAAGGTGTCAGTCGACTCGCACCTCGTTGTCCTTGAGGATTCAGATGTGTTTCGTACTTAGGCGAGTACTGGACTGCAGTTAAGCCTCCAAGTGGGAGGCTGGCTCACCACTCGGTAGGATTTTCAGATACTTACGCGAGTACTGGACTGCAGCTAAGCCCCCGAGTGGGAGGATTGCTCTCCACTCGGTAGGATTTTTTCAAACTTAGGCGAGTGCCGGACTGCTGCTAAGTCTCCAAGCGAGAGAACTTAGGCCAGTACTAGACTGCAGCTAAGCCCCCGAGTGAGAGGATTGCTCTCCACCCGGTAGGATTTTTTCAAGTGAGAGAATCTTAGGCGAGTACTGGACTGCAGCTAAGCCTCCGAGTGGGAGGATTGCTCTCCACTCGGTAGGATTTTTTCGAACTTAGGCGAGTGCCAGACTGCAGCTAAGTCTCCAAGTGAGAGAACTTAGGCGAGTAC
>NC_041386.1:411592029-411601768 GCF_002162155.2 Triticum dicoccoides
TAGGATTTTTTCAAACTTAGGCGAGTGCCGGACTGCAGCTAAGTCTCCAAGTGAGAGAACTTAGGCGAGTACTGGACTGCAGCTAAGCCCCGAGTGGGAGGATTGCTCTCCATTCGGTAGGATTTTTTCAAACTTAGGCGAGTGCTAGACTGCAGCTAAGTCTCCAAGTGAGAGAACTTAGGCGAGTACTGGACTGCAGCTAAGCTTCCGAGTGGGAGAGTTGCTCTTCACTCGGCAGGATTTTTTAAATACTTAGGCGAAACGGATTCGCAGCTAAGACCCCGAGTGGGAGGCTGGCTCGCCACTCGGTAGGAAATTGTTTTTACAAACTTAGGCGAAGCGGATTCGCAGCTAAGCCATCCACTGGGGGATTTCTCATGCAAACAAAAACAATAATAATCACTGGGAAAATTATAACGCTCTTGTCTTTGATAAATAAACTACAGGAGTTTTTCTTATTACATCTCATCCGAGTGAGAATTCAAGTATAAAAGGGGCGGAGGAGCTCCGCATTTCAGGCTCGCGGCTCATCAACCTGGCGATCGACATTGTAGAGGTGGTATGCTCCATTGTGGAGGACTCTGGTGACTATGAAGGGGCCTTCCCAAGTAGGAGTGAGTTTGTGTGGTTTCTGCTGATCCACTCGGAGGACTAAGTCTCCTTTTTGGAAGGCTCGACTCTTCACGTTTCTGGCATGGAATCGACGCAAGTCTTGCTGATAGATGGTCGATCGGATCATGGCCATTTCTCTTTCTTCTTCCAGGAGGTCGACTATGTCTTGCCGGGCTTGTTCTGCTTCATCTTCAGAGTAGAGCTCGACTCGGGAAGCGTTGTGAAGCAGGTCACTCGGCAAGACTGCCTCGCCTCCATAGACCAGAAAGAATGGGGTTCTTCCGGTCGATTGGTTCGGGGTTGTCCTCAATCCCCAAAGGACTGATGGAAGCTCGTCGACCCATGCATCTGCTGCATGCTTGAGATCACGCATCAATCGGGGTTTCAGTCCTTTGAGAATTAGGCCGTTTGCCCTTTTTGCTTGCCCATTCGATTGGGGGTGAGCGACCGAAGCATAGTCGACCCGAGTGCCCTGAGAGGCGCAAAAGGCCCTGAATTTGTCGGAATCGAAGTTTGACCCATTGTCAGTGATGATGCTGTGCAGAACTCCATATCTGAATATCAACTCTCTGATGAAACTGATAGCAGTGCAAGCATCAAGATTCTTGATAGGCTTGGCTTCAATCCATTTGGTGAACTTGTCGACTGCTACCAGTACATGAGTGAAGCCGCTCCTACCTGTTCTCAGTGGTCCAACCATTACCAGCCCCCAAACAGCGAAGGGCCAGACGAGTGGAATGGTTTTCAGGGCTGACGCGGGCTTGTGCGACATATTGGAGTAATACTGACATCCTTCACATTTGTCGACTATCTCTTTTGCCATTTCATTGACTCTTGGCCAGCAGAATCCCGCTCGGTATGCTTTAGCCACAATGGTCCGAGAGGACGCATGATGACCACAGGTCCCCGAGTGGATATCATCAAGGATCATCTGACCTTCTTCTGGTGTAATACACTTCTGGCTGACCCCAGTTGCGCTTTCTCTATATAACTGTCCCTTTATGACTGTAAAGGCGTTGGATCGACGGACGATTTGTCGAGCCTCTTCTTCATCCTCTGGGAGTCCTTTCCTTAGGATGTACGCAATGTACGGTACTGTCCAGACGGGAGTGATGACCAAGACTTCCATGATCAGGTCGACCACAGCTGGAATTTCAACTTCAGTCGGATCCGTGGCACTTTTTGGCTGCGGGGCCTCTTTAGTGAAGGGATCCTCCTGAACTGATGGTGTGTGGATGTGTTTCAAAAACATATTGCTGGGAATGGCTTCTCTTTTGGAACCTATTTTTGCCAGATCATCAGCTACTTGATTTTTCAGTCGGGGTATGTGATGAAGCTCTAATCCCTCGAATTTCTTCTCCAGCTTTCTCACTGCATTGCAATAACCAGTCATGGCTGGACTTCTGACATCCCATTCCTTCATCACCTGATTAACCATCAAACCCGAGTCGCCATAGACCATGAGGCGACGGACGCCAAGTGAAATGGCCATGCGCAACCCATATAAAAGTGCTTCGTATTCTACCTCGTTATTGAAGGAATCAAAGTGGATTTGAAGAACATATCTGAGTTTATCTCCTCTGCGGGAGACCAACACCACTCCGGCACCGGAACCATTCAGCATCTTGGAGCCGTCGAAGAACATGGTCCAATGCTTCGAGTGAACCTGAGTCGGCAGTTGTTGTTCAATCCACTCGACGACGAAGTCTGCGATTGCCTGGGACTTGATAGCTTTCTTTGCCTCAAACTTGATATCTAGAGGAAGGAGTTCAATCGCCCATTTTGCCACTCGACCAGTTGCATCCCTGTTATGCAGGATCTCTGACAATGGAGCGTCGCTGACGACTGTAATGGAATGATCAGAGAAGTAGTGAGCAACTTTTTTTGTGGTCATATAAATCCCATATACAAACTTCTGATAATGAGGATATCTTTACTTCGATGGGGTCAAGACTTCAGAAAGATAATATACTGGGCGCTGAACTTTGAAGATTTTTCCTTCTTCTTCCCGCTCGACTGTAAGTACCGTACTGACGACTTGTCCTATGGCTGCAATGTAAAGCAGCAAAGGCTCCTTGCTGATTGGGGCAGCAAGCACCGGCTGGGTGGAGAGCAGAGCTTTGAGCTCTGCAAATGCTGCATCAGTTTCAGGAGTCCACTCGAACTTCTCGGACTTCTTCATCAATTGGTAAAGAGGCAATGCCTTTTCACCGAGACGAGATATGAATCGATTTAGGGCGGCCAAGCAACCAGTAAGCTTCTGGACGTCGTGCACTCGCACAGGACTTTTCATTCGGAGTATAGTACCGACTTTTTATGGATTGGCGTCGATTCCCCGTTCAGAAACGAGAAAACCGAGTAATTTTCCGTCAGGAACTCCGAATGTGCACTTTGATGGATTAAGCTTGATATCATACCTCCTGAGGTTGGCAAAGGTTTCAGCAAGGTCAGTCAGCAGGTCGGAACCCTTCCGTGACTTGACCACAATATCATCCATGTACGCCTCCACATTCCGTCTGATTTGAGTGAGCAAATACTTCTGAATCATCCTCATGAATGTGGCTCCGGCATTCTTGAGGCCGAACGGCATGGTAACATAACAGAAGCAGCCGAATGGAGTGATGAAGGTTGTTTTGATCTCGTCAGGTCCATACAGACGGATCTGATGGTATCCGGAATAGGCGTCTAAAAAAGACAGTCGCTCACATCCCGCAGTTGAGTCGACTATCTGATCGATGCGGGGGAGAGGAAAATGATCTTTCGGGCAGGCCCGATTGATATGTTTAAAGTCAATGCACATGCAAAGTGACTTGTCCTTCTTGGGGTCCATAACAACGTTGGCGAGCCACTCGGAGTGGTAGATTTCTTGGATGAACTCCGCTGCTAAGAGCCGAGCCACCTCCTCGCCAACGGCCTTTCTCTTCTGGACGGCGGACCGTTGGAGATGTTCCTTGACAGGTTTTACTTTTGAGTCGACTCTTAGGCGGTGCTCAGCCAGCTCCCTGGGAACACCCGGCATGTTAGAAGGCTTCCATGCGAAAATGTCTCAGTTCTCACGGAGGAACTGGATGAGCGCTTCTTCCTATTTGGAGTTAAGTGTTGTCGAGATATGAGTTGGAGACCCGCTGGGGTTGGTCGGGTGGATGTGAGCTGTCTTCGTATCGCCAGTCGACTGAAAAGCTGATTCTGTAGCGGGCTTCTTGGCTCGCAACAAATCACTCGGGTCTGCAGTCTTCTGGTATTCCTGTAACTCCACCACTACCATCTGAGCATCGGCGATCTTCGAACCTTTCTGAAAACATACTTCCGCTTTCTTTCGATTGCCCGTAATAGTGATCACACCTTTGGGGCCAGGCATCTTCAATTTGAGATACACATAACATGGTTGGGCCATGAAGCGTGCATAAGCCGGCCTGCCAAAAATAGCGTGGTAGGCACTCTGGAAGTCTACAACTTCAAATGTCAACTTTTCTTTGCGGTAATTCTTGGAATCACTGAAAACCACATCAAGAGCAATCTGGCCGAGTGATTCAGCCTTCTTCCCAGGAATAACTCCATGGAAACTCATGTTGCTGGCACTGAGTCTGGACATCGGAATGCCCATCCCTTTCAACGTCTCAGCATATAATATGTTCAAACCACTGCCACCATCCATCAGGACTTTGGTCAGTCGAGTGCCTTCAACAACTGGGTCAACCACCAAAGCTTGCCTCCCAGGGGTGGCGATGTGCGTTGGGTGATCGGACCGGCTGAATGTTATGGCAGTTTGAGACCACTTCAGATAACTGGGTGTTGCCGGAGCGACCATATTCACCTCTCGGTTGATAACTTTCAGTCGACTTTTGCTTTCAACATCAGCAAAAATCATCAGAGTGGAATTGACCTGAGGGTATCCGTCATCACTATCTTCGTTGTCCTCAACTTTGTCCGACTCCTTTTCCTTATTTTTGGGCTGCTTGCCCTGGAACTGCTGGATCAAGAGTCGACACTGTCGAGTGGTATGTTTCGGGTAAATGAAATTACCCTCTTCATCTTTCTTTGTGTGGATGTGACACGGCAAATCCAACACATCATTTCCGTCCTGGTCTTTAACTTTCTTGGGGTTCCAAGGTCCTTTGGGTTTCCCCTTAAATTTTTCTTGAGTCACAGCCAAGGCTTCCCCAGGAGCAGCTTGGCTTTCCGCTTCTGTTTCCGATTGGAACTTCCTCCGGCTTCTTGAGCGACTGGCTTGAGCTTGCCACTCCTGAGTTGATCCTCATCTTCACCATTAGCGTACTTGGTGGCAATCTCCATCATCCAATTCAGAGACATATCTCCGGTTCGACCGAACTTCAGATTCAGTTCTCTGTACTTAACGCCTTCTTTGAAGGCGCAAACTGCTTGGTGGTCGGGCACATTCTCAACTGTGTGATGCAACGTGATCCACCTCTGGATATAGTCCCTCAAAGTTTCATTCGGCTTCTGCACGCAAGACCGTAGTTCCGTCAGCCCTGTCGGTCGTTTGCATGTTCCTTCAAATGTGGTGACAAACCCTCGGGCGAGATCTTCCCAAGTGTAAATGCTGCTGGGTGCTAACTGATTCAGCCACGCTCTGGCCGAGCCCTCCAACATGAGAGGCAGATGCTTCATGGCCACTTCATCATTGCCGCCGCCAATCTGGACGACCACTCGGTAGTCTTCAATCCAAGTATCGGGTTTGGACTCACCAGTGAACTTACTGACTCCAGTCGCCAACCTGAAGTTGGGAGGAATCACAGCGGCCCTGATGGCTCTGCTAAAGCACTCTGGCTCCGAAACGTGTACTCTGCCGCTGGTAGGTGCATCTCTGTCGTGACCTTCTCGGTGAGCTCTGTTCCTGTTGACCAAACATTGAACGAGAATGGATCTTGCATCAAAGCCTGGTTCTCTGGGGTCGACTGGAATCCTTGGCCCAACAATATTAGGGCGCCTGTCATCTTGCCGTCGAGGCGCATACGACCCGCTCCTCGCGAGAGGGGTGGGCACTCGACGTCGATCATCACGATCGAATCGGTGATCATACTGCTCACTGTTCCCGTACTGATTACGTCGGTCTCCACGTCCCTCACGCCTCGGGGCGATCTCGGGCTATGGGCCGACTGGACCGTGTCTGCAGCAACGGATCTGCTATGAATCCTGTTCCGCGACTGAGAAACAGCAGAATTCTGGTCTCCTGCTGCTCGGAGTAACACTTTGATCTGCAGCAAGCCTCTGCCAGCCTCCGACTAGGAAGGCTGAATCGACTCTACTATACGGGCTGCAGCTGCTAAATTCTGAATCGGAGTTCGGTATACCTGCGGGGGCGGAAAGAGCTGACGTCGACTGGATTCTGGAACCCGTTGTCGCGCACGCTCGCCGAGTGCTCGCTGGAGGTTCTTCAGCTGAGTGCGCTCGGCCAAATTTGCCAGGCGTGCGTCTTCCAAGGCACGAGCCTCGGGGGTTTCTCCAACGATAGGAGTGTGCAGTGCATCCATGTTCCGGCGGCGAAGTTCTTCTCTCTGCAGCGACGTGATAGGCTCAGGAAGATATTCCTCATGGGGACGCGACGGGTCGCCTCCACCCGCGCCTCCGTCGGTGCGGGGAAAACCGGGAGGACTGGGCGGTCCATCGACCATTAGAACCTCCGCCGTCAGATCGCTGCTGTCGCACTCGGACACGGTCTCTGCGGAGCCAGGCGACAGGTCGAACAGGCCGTAGAGGGATTCGTCGGGCTCGATCGCCGCGATTTGAGGGGTGGCCGACTGGCGTGCCACCGCGTGTCTCACCCACCGCTGAAGTCTCGACCGACCGGAGTGCTTGCGCCGGCAGGAAACAAGGAGGGAGGACAACACAGGGGCCGACCGGTCGGGGGTCGACGGTTGCCGCAGGAGAACGCCGCGGACGCACGCGCTAAAGTGCGTTGCCCCGCGGACAGGGAGTGCGTCCACGTCGAGCGGAGCCTCCTGAAGCCAAGCGGAGTCGTCAGCGATGAACGTGAGCGCGCCAAGACGGATCTCGCGGCCCTCCACCAAAACTCCGCTGAAAACCATGATGATTCGGGTCGGAAAAGATCGCAACTCCTCCAACAAAACGCTAAAACACCTGCCCCACGGTGGGCGCCAACTGTCGTGGTTCTAAGTCTGACAGTAGTGTATGGGGGTAAGTATGGAGAGGCAAGATCTTAGCTATGGAGAAGTTGTAAGCACGCAAGGTTTACGAGTTCAGGCCCTTTCCGGAGGAAGTAATAGCCCTACGTCTCGGAGCCCGGAGGCGGTCGACTGGATTATGCGTGTATGAATTACAGGGGTGTGAACCCTTGTCTCGGAGGAGGGGGGTGGCTTATATAGAGTGCGTCAGGACCCCAGCCAGCCCACGTTACAAAGGGTTCAATGTACATTAAGGCAGGGCGTTACTGGTAACACTAGTAATAAAGTGCTATGATGACCAAAAAAGCTACTTAATAACCGACCGTTAGCATGCAGAGTGCCTTTAGGTCTCCTGACTATCAAGTGGCTTGGTCTTGGTCGAGTGGTTGCTTCTTGGTCGAGTATCTTTGAGTCTGTCGAGTGGAACACCTCCAAGTCGATTGAAAGATGATTTCTTCTGAAGATGTCCTTGGGTAGGTCAGTTTGGACAGGTCCATGCCCCTACCCTAGGTACATAGCTTCATCAAGCGGCCGAAGGCCGGGTTGCCAGGCACCTGAGTATGTCGGCGGAGCACCGAGGGCGGACGGAGCGGACCAAGGCATGGGCCATGCCTGAACGAGCCCCGTCCAAGGATCATGAGGAGGCCGCCATGCAACCGCAGATGGAGCACTGGTGGGTGGTGCAGGACTCGGTGCTGGTGATGTCGTAGGCGGAACCGAACGAGTCGACGGCGGCCTGTAGATAAGGTTTTTGCCGCGGTAGTTCGGACTAGGGCGCCAGCTTGGGGGTGGTTGAGCAGATGACGATGCGGACGGCCCAGCGGCAGGAGCCGGCATGGAAGGCGACGCTGGTGTAGACGACAGAGGAGGACGAGCCGCATCATGAAAGACCTTGGGGCGAGAGTCCTTGCGAGCTTGTGTTTCCGCCGCAAGTTGTAGCAGGGGACGAACTTCAGCGAAGGTAGGAGGAGGCTGTATCATCGGTGTGAACGAGGCTTGCTTGTCAAAGTCTTTGCTGAGGCCGACAACGACGATGTTGATTAGCTGTGAGTCGCTGACTGTATCGCCGAGTTCGCGGAGCTCATCACCAATGGTCTTAACGCGCTGGCAGAATAGGTTCACTGGGGCGTCTCCTTGCACCATATTGCGAAGCTCGGTGTGGAGAGCGTTTTTCCGAGCGTCGGTGTTGCTTTGGAAGAGCTGACGGAGGGAGTGCCAGATGTTGGCAGCGGTGGCGCCGTCATGATCGAGCATGTTGAAGATTTCGATGGTGATGCGGGTGTAGAACCACTGGACGATCGCGAGATCGTCTTTCAACCATTGCGGATCGTCGGGGCGGGGAAGATAGTTGGCGGTGACATGCCAGCGCAGGTTGCAGCGGCCGAGGTGGAGATCGAAGAGATATCTCCAATGGTAGTAGTTGTGGGCAGCGAGATCAAGAACTATGGGGATGTAGGGGCTGACATCGGAGATTGTGTCGGCAAGAGATATTGGTGCGACGAGGATGGGTGTATGGTAGTTTTGTGGTGAGGGCCGAGAGAGAAGCGGCCGCGGCATTGGCAGCCTTGGCGATGAGTGCGGCCCGACGCTCGAAGTAGCCAGGCGGCGGCGTAGGCGGAGCCATACCCTAGACCCTGGGACCGGTAACTGATACCATGAAAGCTGAATAAAACTGTTTCTTATTGATTGATTTGGTGCGGCATACAAGAGTATATAAGAGGGTACAAACCGACTTGGGGTAGGGGTACAAAACTGACTTGGACTAGAAGTCGTGTACCATAAGGACTACTCTAACATCAATCATTAACATTATAGTGTCAAAATGGACAGGGCGCAGCAACGCGCACCATCAATGATCTAGTATCTCTGTATACTAGAGTGATAGGCGAGCTTTGTTGCGCCCGTTGATTGATGTGATGATTTTATCAAGCATATGAAGTAACCGTTGTGATGATCTTTATACGACATGCTCCAATTAGTATCCAAAGATTCAGTATAACTATTCAGTATAGGGTGTGATATGCGAAGCATCCTTCGGGTATCACCATGTCAAGAGTCCATTTGGCAAGTGACACATGTCACATCTAATTCACATACATAAAAGTGAATCATCTCCTTTACACATGTTTATTTGTATCTTTCGAGGATGGTATACTATTTGACCCCTCTCTCATGTGCATACATAGATGTGAGCGGAGCCACACATTCATTAAGGAGTCCAAGCTCACGAGAACATGTACACCATCATCGAGTGCACGTCCTAGACGACCCCGTGCTGTAACACCCCGTATGTAACTTGCCATATTTGTATTCCAACTCTTGCCATTTCCGGCACTAAGTTATGATATATTCCTCGTTGTTGGGTTTTTGCCTTCGTGTTGCTTTTGTCTTTGTCATGCATCTCATATCATGTCATCATGTGCATCACATTTGCATACGTATTCGTCTCATGCATTCGAGCATTTTCCCCGTTGTCCGTTTTGCATTCTAGCGCTCCTATGTCCTCGGTTGTCCCTTTCTACCTCTTTTCATGTGCGGTGTTAAACATTCTCGGATTGGACCGAGACTCTCCACGCGGCCTTGGTTTACTACCGGTAGACCGCCTGTCAAGTTTCGTGCCATTTGGACTTCGTTTGATACTCCAACGGTTAACCGAGGGACCGTAAAGACCTCGTGTGTGTTGCAGCCCAACACCCCTCCAAAGTGGCCCAAAGCCCAGCTAAACCCCCTTCATCATATCGGTCGTTCGATCACGATCACGTGGCCGTAAACCGTGCTCAATTTGGAGCCTCCTAGCTCCCTCTCCCTATAAAAAAGCTTCTCCTCCCCGAAATTCCGGATCTCAAACCCTAGCCCCCTTCTCCTCCGTGCGCCGGACGAAATCCGCCGGGCCGGACATGTCCGCCGGCACCGCCGCCCACTCCTGAGCCGCCATGTGTCACCGCAGTCGCCTCTCACTGCGCCGGCCCGCCGAGCCCGCGGCT
>NC_041386.1:411602101-411671419 GCF_002162155.2 Triticum dicoccoides
GCTACCGCCGCCCCGCCGCACCACCACCGCCGCCCTCGCCGTCCCTCACCGCCTCGGCGACCGGATCTGGCCAACTCCGGCGCCCCCAAGTACAACTCCGGCGAGTTCTTCAACTCCGGCGAGCTCCCTGGCGAACCTCGATCCGCACGCGCCCGATCCAGATCTGGATCTGAAACCCTAAGGGTTGACTTTTGTTCCTAGTTTCAGTAATTTTTGGCATTCTTCATCGCATCATAACTCTGCATCTGTGGCTTTGTTTTGGGCGTGTAGCATATCAAATTGTTCGTCTCGACGAGTATTTCATTTCATTCCATTGCACCATGTTCATTTGAGCTCACTTGATGCCCTAAATGCTGTTGCAAGAGTGCTATGCAATGTTAGTTTCAAATTCTTATCAGTGATTGGACATTTGTCATTTTTGCCATGATTATTGTGTGCCTCCTATGAACTTGAGCCCTACATGTGTTTTGAAGTATGCCATGCCATCTTTACAGGGGTGTATGCCATGTATTTTTGTAGTCTTTGTGGTGGCTAGCACAAGCATGCAAAGTAGCTCTCGTAATGTTGCTGATTTCAGGGACTTAGAAATATTCTAAGTCTTTGCCCTGTTAATATTTTTATCCCATGTATTCTCGTTGCTACAGAGTGATCCATGCCTCTTTTGAGCATGATCAGTAAGGATGTTTTGTAGATATTGTCGTGCTCTATCCATTCATGCTTTTTTTTGTAATTATGGAGCACCCTAGCTTGACTCAATCGAGCTCTACTTTTACTATAAAATTTCCCTGGCAGATTGTTTACATGTTAAGCAATTTTGCCGAGGTTGTTGTAGTTGATCTGTGCATGCTATGAGGTTGTTCTTGCCATGTTTAGCTTCTATGCCATGTCTACTTGCTGGGTGTATCCTTAGTTGGTCATGCAATGCCTTGTGGTGAGTGCATCGAGCTTGTAAACATGCTTACTTGTTATCTGTTTTGTCATGTTCCAGTTTTCTGCTAAGTCTGAATCTGTTAACGAAAGTTGCTATGTTCACATGGTTGCCATTGTATTTTCTGATCCCTTTTGGCTTATGGTCAGTAAAGGACTTTTGTTGTATGCTTTGAGTAGCTTCATGCCATGCCTTGGTTTGCCATGTTATGTTCATGTAGCATGTTGTTATCTTGCTCCAAACATTGCTTCCTGATGTTAAATTCCTGACATGTTATTTTCATCAAGTCTGTAACCTGATAACTTTTGCACTTTTGCCATGCTTGTTTGATCCTGCTATTGAGTGAATTAGCCGTAGCTCAGTGGTCATTTTTTGTCAAGAATCTTGAGTGGACCCCTGCCATGTGCTTTGTTGTTATGTTAGAGTGCAGTAGCTTGTTGTTCTTGATGCATTTAGATGGCCTCGTGCTGTTAATCGCAGTTCGGTGCCATATTTGTTTTGCTTGTTATTTGCAAACCGTGCATCCGATTCCGGTGATCTTTATATCGATTTTGACCGAAATCAACTCATTTTTCCAGTGGCACTCTTCGTTTTCCAAGTTGAGGCCAGGTTCAATTTTTCCCTTCCGAAGCATGCATATGCATCGCATATCACGTCCCGCATGTCATGTCATGTTTTGCATCATGTTACTTGTGCATTGCATGTGGTTGATTGTGTCCCCCTTTGCTTGTATTCTTGCTTTGGGTAGAGCCGGGAGACGAGTACGTGATCGAGGAACCCGTTGAGTACGCTTACGAGAATCAAGCTAACGTCAACTCGGAGAACTTTGCAGGCAAGATGACCATACCCTCGAAATCACTTCTATCTTTGCTTGCTAGATGCTCGCACTTTTCCTATGCCTATGACACGATACCTACCACTTGGTTACCCTGCCTCCCATATTGCCATGTCAAACATCTAACCCACCTTGTCCTAGCAAACCGTTGTTTGGCTATGTTACCGCTTTGCTCAACCCCTCTTATAGCGTTGCTAGTTGCAGGTGAAGATTGGAGTTTGTTCCTTGTTGGAACATGTTTATTGTTGGGACATCATTATTATATCTTGTCTATTTTAATGCATCTATATACTTGGTAAATGGTGAAAGGCTCGATCTTATGCCTGGTGTTTTGTTTCACTCTTTCCGCCCTAGTTTTCGTCATACCAGTGTTATGTTCCTTAATTTTGCGTTCCTTACACGGTTGAGTTATAATGTGAACCCCTTGACAATTCGCCTTGAATAAAACCCCTCCAGCAAGGCCCAACCTTGGTTTTTGTTAGAATTAATTAACCATGTGTTAATTATGGGATCCCTGCTTGTACTAACCGCAGGCAGTTGTAAAACGGCCGCGTCGGTTCCTGCCGAATAGGCACCTCCTCTGAACAGACACCTTTTCCAATGGTGTCCTTTCCCTTGTATAAATAGCAGATGCCATCTAGTAAAGGAGTGAGTTGATTCATTTTCCTCTTAACATGTTATCAGCCCTTTGCTCTCCGACGAGAGAAATAGGCCATCCCAGGCAGCGGTTATGTACGCCTGAAACGCCTGCCCGCGGAACCCGGTGCCTCCCCGACTACGGCCCTCGAACAACAACGGCGAGCGGCCTTGGCTTGCCCCGGCGGCGTGGCTTCCGAGCGGCTGGCGTCACTACACGATCAGGCTAATTAGCGCTAATCGCTGTGACCTGTGACGAGTCAACCGGCAACCGCCGTTCTGCATAGAGAAGGGAATTTGTCAATAGATTGCTTATTTGATCTTCTCTGCTTGTGATTAATCAAAGATTCAATTATTGATTGCTTTTCCTAACGTCCTTGCACTTACGAGAATTGCTTCATCCGAGCATGTGGGGATGGAATCAGGACAATGTTCGCAACCTTCCATCGGAAAGACATCAACGGAGGAAAAGATGAATGGAAAAGGCACCCTTGATCAATGGATTGAAAATCCAAACAAGAACTGTAAGCGTGCATGTAATCTTCTACAATTCGGGATGTTCTTACCTCTTAATGGATCGACGCTATCGATTTTGAACGGCATGAGTGGCCTACGGCTGACAAGAAGCACGTCGGCCCTCTTCGTCCGCGCTACGGCTGCAGACTGCGTGAGCGCGACGGGCCGTGACGGCGCGGCCGCTTCTCAGCGGATGATGAGGCCCCCGGCCGTTCCTCCATAGCAACGCCCACCTGCATCTGACGCAGCGCCTGCGACCAAGGCCTCACTTGCAGAAGGCATGATGGCGGCCTCTGGCCGGCGCTGGCTGAAGCGCGCGCGTCGCGGTCGCTCCTCCCTCCGGCCATAGGCGCAACCTTCCAGGCTGTCGTTGAGGGTCCCCTTCCCCCGCGCGGCGCTCGCGCCGTTGTACCCAACGGAAGCTGAGGCACCTACGGTCGGCGAGCCTGTCTCGAAAGGCTGTTGTGGCATAGAAAAATTCCCCATTGGGATTTCATATCCGCACATGAAAACAAGAGGATAAGGAACCTTATCCCTTCGACATTGTGCATCAAGGTCCTTGCAGTTGCATGAATTTGAAAACAGGGCGAAAAGTGGTCCAGACCGATTGTGCAACGTATCCTATTTCTGGGATTTTGCACATTGGATTCTGTTAACAGTACTATTTACTAGTATTTAACTAGTTTAGACCCTATTAATTACTGCATTTTCTGTTGAGTTTCAACATTCCAGAAAATATGTGGTTATTATATGTGGCATGTTCGATGTGTTTGCTTTTTAGCAATCCCTATAACATGTCCTATTATTACAATGATATTGTTTTGCAATTGAGATTAAGTTTTCTCGCACAACAATATTGATTTGCGATTGAGAATATTTTTCTCTCGCAAAATAATTTCATAGCGATTGAGATTAATTTTCTCTCGCAAAATATTAATTCACCCTGCTGAATTATCTTGCAACTTGATACAATATCATCTCATTTAATTTGAGGTCTATACAATTCAAGTTTTTCACTTGAACATCAAGTTTGCAACATCATTACTATTCATTATAATAGTGGTGTATTTCTGTTGAGTACGATGTATTCCAGAATGCATGTATCTCCATGTTCGCTACTTGTCGAGATTAATACGTCTATTTGCAATTGAGATTTTGACGTTCTTCATGAACATGTCACAACGGTCGAGATTGATTTCTCCCGCACAACAAAACTTGTAAATTTTTGACAATAACATCTACCTTAATATTAGGAAAACACAAGGTAATGAGTTGGATCTACTGCCCATGTGTAGAGTAACTCTATTACTGTGACATCTGCATGATCTTCAATGTGTTATGTTCCCACAATTGAGGTTGAGCATTTTCAAGTTATACACTTGAGTCAAATTTTTGCATTCTTATTACAAAACCATGATGATTTTTAATTTACTTCTTGTAAATTAATTATCTCTGGCTTGCCCTATAAGTAATCGATGGCTAACAATTTGAGGCACTTGCCCTCAATGGCCACAACTTACTTAAGCGGGTCATGGACATCAAGATCAGTCTTGCATCCCATGAGATAGCGCGTGCAATCCATGCCATGCCACTGGGACGCAAAGGACCTCAAGGTTAATGGTTTGGAACTCACTTCAAACCCTCAACCTGACACCATCAAGTTGTCACAAGACCGTATGAGCATGGAGAGCATGATGGTTGAATATGCATCAACCGACATGTTTGGAGACTGTACATTTAGTCCCTTAGTCTCCTTAGTGATCTATTTATTTATGTCCATTTATGATGTTCTAACAAGAACATGATTATTGTTGTCATTATATATTGTATATCACAATATATTGTATCAGCACTTTGATACAAATTCATTTGTATGTATTCTATATATCCGACATTAATTTTCTTGAGAATCTTCATGTCTATATATAGATTTCTACGGGAGTCAATCCGATGAAAATTGATATGTGGCTTGTGGACATTTGCACCACAAACTCTATACTCAGGGAAGTCCAATGTTTCCACTCTCATTGAGAGAAAGTAGATATTTTAAAATCGCTAGATGCGATGAGGTATTTGTTGGCTCAACTCGAGTCATATTTACTATCCCGTGGGTACTCGAGTAACGTCGGGATGTTTCATTGCTTCCCAAGTTTAACTCGTACCCTATTAAGCTATAGAGATGTTCGTCAAAAATGGTTTCCATAGCGAAACCTATGCCGACAACAAGGAGAAATATCTTCTCTTTATCACATGCAACGGATATGGCAAGCACATTCTCTATGTATCATTTGGGTTGTACTACACATACTACAGAACCCGTAGCACATGTTGCATGCGAGATAGTTTTCCAGAGTGTCTTTTGCATGACAAACTTGGCATTCCAGCATGGGTCATCATTGACATTGGGTTGAAACTGAAACTATCAGCAATTCCAATGGTTTATGATTATTATGATGCTTAATTCTTACAATATTTGGATTTTGTGTGCACTACATGTGACACAGGGAGGTAAATTTTAAGGCTCACACACCTTAAAGTGTATGCCTAACCACTCAGACTCCTTGAATGCATCAAGTCGAGGTAAATGGCTCTTCCCAACCATTGAGTAGACTATTCAGGTATTCCATGGTTCTAAAAGACATATCTACATGATGGTCTTAAGTGTGTGCTTTATTCACACGAAACCATTGGCTTATTATCCTGGCAACGATTTCAACCAAATCGAATGGATAACATTGCAGAATTCTCCTTGAGTGCCTTCTCTATGGCCCTCGGATTGAAGTTTAGCAATTTGTCCTAATGTATAGACTCAAAATGGTTTGGTAGAATCCTATCCAAAGAGTTAAGCTCATTGCATTGTCTTGACTTTGTAATTGCAACTTACCAACTTTACGTTGGAGTCATGCAGTTTTACACGCTCATGACAGAACTGCATAATATTATGCCCCTCTATCTTTGATATGTGGATATCTACCAAGTATTTCCTATCTGCGGTAATTCGGTTGCATACCGATATCACCACCCGGCGTACATCATTGGCCCCTCAACATATAGTTGGGATCTATGTGAGGAATAACTATATTACCGTCAATACCTTAAGCCCCTCACATGGGGAGTTATTCAAGGCTAGTATGCTGATTCAATGAGGAACATTTCCAGGCATTAGGGGGAGGTTTCAAGTACCATAAAGAATGCCAGGAAATTAGTGGAATGTTCAACACATTTCTGCCTCAAATCCACATACTCAAAGATCTGAACCATGCGTTCAGAACATTTGCAACACATTGCAAATAACCTGCCAGATTCATTTGCTGACTATAAAGGTGTCACACAATCCTACAATCCTGCAAAATATGCCTGAAAGAGTGAAGGTACCAATAAGAATCACTCCACTCCCCGTTCGAAGCAATAGGGGGAGATGTATGGCAATAGTACATCAGGATTTAGCTTCTTGCAAGCAAGGATATCAAGGCATGTGAATCAGTAAATGCAAGTCAACTTCATGTTGACAGACACCTAATGGGTAGTATACACCCAGTGGACGGGAAACCTCCACCAATCCAGGTCATAGTGCACACAATGACCGAGACACCGGAATACCCGACTCAATTGCATTAGGAAATTGCAAGCAGTCACCGTGGATAACGAAATTTCGATCAACTATATATTGATATATAGATTCTGGAGAAACATATAACCGGAAGTCTACAATTGTCGACATACATTTCTCAACTAGATTGAAAAAACCGTTCAAGTGATTCAGATCCAAAGACCATGGCCATGGCAAAGTGTGAACAACACTCGGACTGAACTCAAGCAAAGGGTATAATCTTGGTAGAAATAATCTTGCTCAATAATGGGAAGGTATTCATAAGCAATACCTACACCAGTTTTCTTCTAAAAACAGAATTGAGAACAACAAGGTGGTGAAATATAGAGCAAGTATTGTAGCACAAGGGTTCACGCAGATACCCAACTATTCTCCAGAGGTGGAATCTCTTTCTGATAACTTATATCATTGGCAGCATAAAATCATCTATCTTTGCAGTTGATAGATGTAGTGATTACATATCCATGTGGATCACTAGATTCAGACATATATGATTGATTCCCGATGGAATCTCAATTCTGAATCGAAATACAAAATGCAACATACACTGTGTAGTATCAGTAAGTCACCATACGGCTTATTGTTGTCGGTACATATGGTACAACCGACGTAGTGGGTTCCTTATGCACAAGGATTACTCCTACAATGATGATTATCCATATTTGTGTGTCTGCAATGATGACACATGTAATCATCTAAATGACGGAGTTTAAAATGAAGGATTTGGGTAAACCAAAATACCGCTCGTTACTACAACTTGAGCACCTTCATTCATACATTATGGTTTACTATGTTGTCTATATCCAAATTATATTGGAGAAATTCATTGTGGATAAATCTTATCCATCCATAACTCTCATGGTAGTTCATTCTCTAGACGTAGAGAAAGAACGATTTAGACCAAGAGATGATGGAAATGAGATATTGGGACTCAATGTTCCATAAGCCATTGGCCACCAACACAATTGGTTGGTACTCAAGAATATCTTTCGATATCTCCAAGGCATCAAACATTTTGTCCTGGTTTTTTAGTTTCACAGAAATGTGAACACCGATATCATTGGATACATCGATCAGATCCCCACTATGTCAGATCGTAGACAAGCTTAGTGTTCCTACTAGGTGTGGTAGCCCTCTCATGAAGAGTCTTCGAAACAGACATCATGGCTACATCCACCAACCATTATCTCAAAGATAATGTTGCTTGTGTTGCCCGAATGCAAACAGGTTACATAATAAGCAATATCACTATATTGCATATCTTGTAAGTAAAATCATGTGACTGATTTGTTCACCAAGTCTCTACCAACTTCTACATTCCGGAAATATGTTCATGGAATTGGTATATGACGGCTTCGGAATTTGCAAGAATCAGGGGGAGTATCTTCCTGAATTGTTCCTGTTAAAAGCATCATATTATACTCTTTTTCCCTTCATGGGTTTACTTTATAGGTTCTCATGAAGGTTTTTAATGAGGTAATATCAACACAAGACCATATGTCATATTTTCTGTTTTCCCCACCGGGGTTTTTAAGAAAGTATATATGACATATTTATTGTCCTTTAATTCTATGGGGTTTTCTCATATTGAGTTAAACAAACAATAATCATCATATGTTGCGGCATTTTCTCCTTATTTTTCCTACTGGGTTTGAAGGAGTTTTGGCAACATATCAAACACCTCTATCCTCATTTTTCCCACAGGGTTTTGGAGGAAACTTTATCAAGATGATGTCTGCTCACAAGATCAAGCATTGATTAGGGGGAGTGTCAGAATTAATTAACCATGTGTTAATTATGGGATTAATCCCTGCTTGTACTAACCGCAGGCAGTTGTAAAACGGCCGCGTTGGTTCCTGCCGAACAGGCACCTCCTCTGAACAGACACCTTTTCCAATGGTATCCTTTCCCTTGTATAAATAGCAGATGCCATCTAGTAAAGGAGTGAGTTGATTCATTTTCCTCTTAACAATTTTACCATTCGCCACCTAGCCTTTTTCCCTAGGGTTTCGCAGACTCAAGGGTCATCTTTATTTTAAACCCCCGGGCCAGTGCTCTCTGAGTGTTGGTCCAACCTAGCGCACCGTGCGGGGCCGTCCATTGGCAACTTGGGTTACGTTGGCTCCCATACGCTTAGCTTATCCGGTGTGCCCTGAGAACGAGATATGTGCAACTCCTATCGGGATTTGTCGGCACAGCGGGTGGTCTTGCTGGACTTGTTTTACCACTGTTGAGTTGTCTTGTAACCGGGATTCCGAGTCTGATCGGATTGTCTTGGGAGAAGGAATATCCTTCGTTGACCGTGAGAGCTTGTGATGGGCTAAGTTGGGACACCCCTACAGGGATTTGAACTTTCGAAAGCCGTGCCCGCGGTTATGGGCAGATGGGAATGTGTTAATGTCCGGTTGTAGAAAACCTGAAAGTTAACTTAATTAAAATGAATCAACAGCGTGTGTAGCCGTGATGGTCTCTTTTCTGCGGAGTCCGGGAAGAGAACACGGTCTCGTGTTATGCCTGAATGTAGGTTGTTCTAGGATCACTTCTTGATCATAGTTTCTCGACCGTGCCTTTGCTTTCCCTTCTCGCTCTCATTTGCGTATGTTAGCCACCATATATGCTAGTGCTTGCTGCAGCTCCACCTCATATCTTTTACCCTTCCTATAAGCTTAAATAGTCTTGATCGCGAGGGTGTGAGATTGCTGAGTCTCCGTGACTCATAGATTACTTCCAAAACCAGATGCAGGGACCGATGATACCACTCCAGGAGATTCGACCGAGCTCAAGTGGGAGTTCGATGAGGACTCAGGACGATACTACGTTTCCTTTCTGGACGATCAGTAGTGGTGCCCAGTTGGGGCGATCGGGGACATTTTTGCATTTTGGGGTTGTCTTTATTTTGGTTCCGTAGTCGGACCTTGATTGTATCTGGATGAATGTAATGATATTTATGCTATTGTGTGACGTGGCGAGTGTAAGCTAACTATGTACCTCTTTACCTTATTCATTACATGGGTTGTGTGAAGATTACCCCACTTGCGACATTGCTTACAATGCGGTTATGCCTCTAAGTCGTGCTTCGACATGTGGGAGATATAGCCGCATCGTGGGCGTTACAAGTTGGTAATGAGAGCCTTCCTCGACTTAGGAGCCCCCTGCTTGATCGAATCGTTGGCGTTGTTGAGTCTAGAAAAATGTTTTGAGTCATTTAGGATTATATATATCGGAGAGTAGGATTCTTTTTACTCCTCAGTCCCTTCGTCGCTCTGGTGAGACATCCTGACGTAGAGTTTTGACTCTTCTCTTCTCAAATTTCACTGAATTTTTTTAGGATCACGCGGGTATCTTGGAATCGTTCCGATGGTTTTGTGATGAGAACATTGTTCTTGGTGCCTCCTGACATTTAGGGGTTGTGGCAGTGTCCCGGGGAGTTGAGCTCCGGGGTGTTGTGGTCATAATTTTATCGTTGCAATTCTGGAATACCTGAGTTTCGTCGACATCGAAAATCTCTTTTATGCAGTTATTGGTGAGATAACCTCGACGCCACCCAGTACTGGGGCAGGAGTTCGGGAGTATTGCCATAACTCGTATAACAGATGCTTTTCGAAGGTTGAGGTAAATGATTTCCGAAGGTTTCTTGGTTATGTGTTGAAGGATGGATACAACTGGATGTAGGATTTGCTAGTTTTGGGTGAGATATTATGCTTCCCCTGTATCCCGAACACCTGATTGCATAACCGGAAAATTTCGGGAGTTTCCTAGGCGGGAATTCATGTAGCTATAGTATTTCTTCCGCAAATATTTGGTTTGTGATTGGGTAATCCTCATCAGGTATTTGTTCTTGTCCGTACCTTGTTGTTTTATTCTTCTACCTCTATCTAAGTGGCTTCTCAATTTATGGAAGTGTGACCATTTCAATTGGAATTCATTCGTTCATTCTTGTTCGGATGTTAAGACTATATGTTGCAATTTCAATCCATTTGATTCAGCTTGAATATATGTCTGTCAAGATGCTAACGGATGTCAACCTCTTCAGGATGGCTCCTCCAACGCGTCAGAATCCTGAACCGCCACCACTACCTCCACCTCCGGAGGCATGGCAAGCTGTGATGGCCGCTACCAATGCCAACACGCAAATGCTTATGCAACTCTTGCAAGAGCGCAACCAAGGAAATCAAGGCCATGGCAACAATCAGATTCAATTTGCTACACTCAACCAGTTCCTCGCAAACCAGCCAAAGACCTTCAGTAACTGTGTCAAGGCAACAGACGCTGATGATTGGCTCGTGGATATCTGCAAGCATTTCGAGTGCAGCAACGTCAGGCCTGAGGACTTTGTCAAGTTTGCTTCGTTCCAACTCAAAGACCAAGCTGCAGAATGGTATCAGCAATACAAAGATTCCAGAGGAGGTCATGTGATTACCTGGGATGAATTCCGTCAAAACTTCAAAGCTCACCAAATTCCTCTGAGTGTTGTTGAGAGCAAGCGTGAGGAGTTCTGCAATCTGAAGCAAGGCAGCTTGTCTGTTTACCAGTATAACATCATGTTCCAGAAGCTCACTCATTTCACTAAGCAAGACGTCCCTGACGAGAAAAGCATGATTTATCAGTTCAGAGGTGCCCTCAGAGAAGATCTGCAACTAGCTCTTGTGCTTTTTGAGCCGCAGAAGTACGATGAGTTCTACAATATGGCACTGAAACAAAAGAGTGCTCAACTCAAGTGCGATGCTTCCACGAAACGAGTCAGGGATGCAACTCCTTCTTCCTCAACTCAAGTGACAACTAATCAGCAAAAGTATTGGTTGCCTCCTCCTCCTCCATTCCGCCAGCCTTATCAGCAGAAGAGCAAAGGTGGCAATGGATCTTCCCACCCACCCAACCCAGGCTTTCAAAACAAGACTTCGTCTCATGCTCCAAGATCAAGTGCTCCGTATCACCGTCCGCTTTCAGAGGTCACGTGCAACAAGTGTCAGCAGAAGGGTCACTATGCCAACAAATGCTTCAATCAGAGGCGTCTTCCTCCTCCTCCTCCTATGAGATCTGCTAGCACTGCAGTGGTCAAGCATAATCCCAAGTTTGCAAAGGTCAACATGGTGAACGCAGCTCAGGCAGAGGACTCGTCAGATGTGATCATGGGTAACTTTCCAGTTAACTCTACTCCTGCAAAAGTCCTTTTTGATACTGATGCATCGCATTGTTTCATGTCAAGATCATTTCTTTCAAAGCATGACTTCATTTCCGAAATGTTGGGTAAACCTATGGGAGTGGTTTCTCCGACCAAGTCTATGAGGGCTACCATGATGGTCCCGGATGTTACCATCACGATGGGTGACTATAAGTTTCTGTCTTCTCCAATGGTCCTTGGTGACTCGGATATTGATCTTATTCTCAGAATGGACTGGCTTTCTAAGCACAAGGCTCAACTTGATTGTGCTGCCAGGCAGATTCAATTGACACATTCGTCTGAGGATGTAATCGTCTTTGCCGCTCGTGATGATACCATTCGACTGTTTTCTCTCAATGAGAAGGGTGAGTTGGATGCCATTTTTCAGATTCCAGTCATTTGTGAATATCAAGACGTCTTTCTAGAAGAGCTTCCAGGAATGCCTCCGTAGCGGCCAGTTGAATTCATCATCGATCTTGAGCCTGGCACGGAACCTGTTTGCAAACGTCCTTACAAGCTTGGACCTGAAGAGTTGAAGGAGCTGAAGAAACAACTCGATATTCAAGAGCGTATGGGTCTCATCCGACCAAGTTCTTCTCCATGGGGTTGTGGCGTTCTTTTTGTCAAGAAGAAGGATGGAACGGACTGACTTTGTGTCGACTACCGGCCATTGAACAAGAACACCATAAAGAACAAGTACCCACTTCCCAACATCAATGAGCTTTTTGAACAACTCAACGGTGCTCAAGTATTCTCCAAGCTTGACCTCCGCATGGGCTATCATCAGATTCGCATTCGTGAAGAAGATATCCCCAAGACAACATTCAAAACAAGCTATGGTTCATATGAATACACTGTCATGTCTTTCGGCCTTGTCAACGCTCCTCCAACTTTTTCTCGCATGATGAACTTCATCTTGAATGCCTACACAAATGACTTCGTCTTGGTCTACCTCGATGACATTTTGGTCTTTTCCAAGAACAAGGAGGATCATGCCAAGCACTTGAGATTGGTGCTGGATAAACTCAGAGAACATCAGTTCTATGCGGCGAGTTTTGGCTCGATGAGGTTCTCTACCTTGGGCATATCATCTCCGCCAAGGGCATAGCTGTTAATCCTGAGAAGGTGTCTGCAATTGTGAATTGGGAACCGCCTCAGAACGTGAAGCAACTCCGCAGCTTCCTTGGGCTCGCAAGCTATTGTCGAAGGTTCGTTGAGAACTTCTCTAAGATCGCGAAGCCTCTTTCCAAACTTCTCCGGAAGCATGTGAAGTACGTCTGGTCGCCTGAATGTGACATTGCTTTCAACACCCTCAAAGAGAAGTTAGTCGCTGCTCCAGTTTTGACTCCTCCTGATGAATCCAAACCGTTCGAGGTCTTCTGTGATGCTTCCCTTCAAGGTCTCGGTGCAGTGTTGATGCAAGAGAAGAAAGTTGTGGCTCCACCTCATATCTTTTACCCTTCCTATAAGCTTAAATAGTCTTTATCGCGAGGGTGTGAGATTGCTGAGTCCCCGTGACTCACAAATTACTTCCAAAACCAGATGTAGGGACCGATGATACCGCTCCAGGAGATTTGACTGAGCTCAAGTGGGAGTTCGATGAGGACTCAGGACGATACTACGTTTCCTTTCTGGACGATCAGTACTGGTGCCCAGTTGGGGCGATCGGGGAAATTGTTGCATTTTGGGGTTGTCTTTATTTTGGTTCCGTAGTCGGACCTTGATTGTATCTGGATGAATGTAATGATATTTATGCTATTGTGTGACGTGGCGAGTGTAAGCCAACTATGTACCTCTTTACTTTATTCATTACATGGGTTGTGTGAAGATTACCCCACTTGCGACATTGCTTACAATGCGGTTATGCCTCTAAATCGTGCTTCGACACGTGGGAGATATAGCCGCATCGTGGGCGTTACACGTGCGCACCCCCCGAGACCCCGTGCCCACACGGTACTGAGGAAGCTGGCGCTATAGCACCCCGTGTGCATGGGCTTGTACCGTGCCCATGGGCGTGCGCAGGGGCCCAACTTACCCCGTGCACACGGGGCCATCAGGATGGACTGCTGTGAGTTGCTGTTGGGCCTCCACTCCATCCCCTTCCTCCATCTATCTATATATTCCGTGGCTAGACCATATGTTAGGGTTAGTAAAGGATATGACATGATCTAGATGAGCTTTGCTCCTTGTACCTCCTCTTGAGAGAGAGAGAGAGACCTCTCCCATGGAGATCAAGACCTCCATTGGAGAAGATCCCTAGTGGATTCAAGACCACATCTAGGGAAGGATCCCCATCGTAGGATCACCAAGACCTCATCTCCCTTTGTGATTTGGGATGAACTCTATCTTGTATATTTCCCTTTGTTATTCTTGCACCTTTGTGGATCTTGTGTGGATGTGAGTCTAGTAGATACTCCCTCCTTCCATCTATATAGGGCCTAATGCGTTTTTCAAGACCGCCTTTGACTATTGATAAAATTAATACTACATGACATGCATAATGTGAAAATTATATCATTGAAAGCTCCTTTCACATACGAATTTGATGATGTGCTTTGTGTAAGTTGCATGTCATATATTATTGCTCTAACATTTGGTCAAAGTTAGCCTTGAAAAACGCATTAGGCCCTATATAGATGGAAGGAGGGAGTATGTGATTTGGGCTTGTTCTTGAGTGTTTCTCTTGTGATTCCCCTTTGTGTTCTTCTTGTTCTTGGGATTTCCCCTCCAATTCGTGAAAGATCCATCTTAGGCTTCCACCCTACAACATTATGGTATCATGAGCCATGGTTTCTCATGAAATTGGAGCCCCCCTTGTTCTCTAGCCTAATTTTGCTTGTTCTTGCCCAATTCCGAAAATCCCCACAAAAATAGCCCCAAATTTTTTTCTTGCAATTTGTTGGTTCTTGTGAGATTTTGTTGTGTTTGATCCATGATTTTGATGTTTGGCAACTAGATCTAGCTTTCCCCCATCCCCCACACAATCCCCACCACGAAATCCACCCAATTTCTCTCAAACCTGAGCCCCAAAATTATGAAATTTCCGCCCACCCCGTGCCCCTCTGGACATCCTGTGCGCATGGACCTGTATCGTACGCATGATACCCCATGCCCACTGTCGGATCATGGGTTCCGGCAAACCCTTGAGGTTCAAACACTGGGGTGCGCACGAAGATCTCTCTCTTCCTCGCTCACTCTCGCAACGATCTCTAGGCCTAGCTCACCGAACCCAAGGAACAAGAGACACGAGAGTTTATACTAATTTGGGCCACCGTTGTGATGTAATACCCTACTCTAGTGTGGTGTGGTGGATTGCCTTGTGGGCTCAGGATGAACTAGTACAGTGGACGAGCAGCCTCTTGAGGAGAGGTGTTCTTGAGCTCGATGAGCTAGTGAGATGGCCTTGGTGGAGTGGATCGATTCAAGATGAGCCTATCCTTGACTACGGTGGTGGCTAGCCCTATTTATAGAGGCCCTGGTCCTCTTCCCAGATGTTTAGGCGGGAAGGGATCCCACAATGGCCAATTTCGATGGGAGACAACTAGTACAAGTTATCCTGACAAAAGGTGGTCTTCGTGAAGGAAATATGCCCTAGAGGTAATAATAAAGTTATTATTTTATTTCCTTATAGCATGATAAATTTTTATTGTTCATGCTAGAATTGTATTATCCGGAAAGATAATACCTGTGTGAATACATAGACAAACTAAACGTCACTCGTATGCCTCTACTTGACTAGCTCGTTAATCAAAGATGGTTATGTTTCCTAACCATAGACATGTGTTGTCATTTGATTAACGGGATCACATTATTAGGAGAATGATGTGATTGACATGACCGATTCCATTAGCTTAGCACCCGATCGTTTAGTATGTTGCCATTGCTTTCTTCATGACTTATACATGTTCCTATGACTATGAGATTATGCAACTCCCGTTTGCCGGAGGAACACTTTGTGTGCTACCAAACGTCACAACGTAACTGGGTAATTATAAAGGAGCTCTACAGGTGTCTCCAAAGGTACATGTTGGGTTGGTGTATTTCGAGATTAGGATTTGTCACTCCAATTGTCGGAGAGGTATCTCTGGGCCCTCTCGATAATGCACATCACATAAGCCTTGTAAGCATTGCAACTAATGAGTTATTTGTGAGATGATGTATTACGAAACAAGTAAAGAGACTTGCCGGTAACGAGATTGAACTAGGTATTGAGATACCGACGATCGAATCGCGGGCAAGTAACATACCGATGACAAAGGGAACAAAGTATGTTGTTATGCGGTCTGACCGATAAAAGATCTTCGTAGAATATGTGGGAGCCAATATGAGCATCCAGGTTCCGCTATTGGTTATTGACCGGAGACATGTCTCGGTCATGTCTACATTGTTCTCGAACCCGTAGGGTCCGCACGCTTAACGTTACAATGACCGTTTCATTATGAGTTTATATATTTTGATGTACCGAAGTTAGTTCAGAGTCCCGGATGTGATCACGGACATGACGATGAGTCTCAAAATGGTCGAGACATAAAGATTGATATATTGGAAGCCTATGTTTGGACATCGGAAGTGTTTCGGGTGAAATCGGCATTTTACTGGAATACCGGGAGGTTACCGGAACCCCCCGGTAACCTAATGGGCCTTAATGGGCCTAGTGGAGGAAGAGGAGAGGAGGCCTAGGGGCTGCCGCGCGCCCCTCCCCCCCAAGTCCGAATTGGACAAGGAGGGGGGGCGGCGCCCCCCCTTTCCTTTCTTACCTCTCTTCCTTCTTCCCCAAGTCCTAATCCAACTAGGGAAAGGGGGGAGTCTTACTCCCGGTAGGAGTAGGACTCCTCCTGCGCGCCTCCTCCTAGGGCCAGCCGCACCCCCCTTGGCTCCTTTATATACAGGGGCAGGGGCACCCCTAGACACACAAGTTGATCTCTAAGATCGTTCTCTTAGCCGTGTGCGGTGCCCCCTTCCACCATAGTCCTCGATAATATTGTAGTGGTTCTTAGGCAAAGCCCTGCGACAGTAGAACATCAAGATCGTCACCACGCCATCGTGTTGACGAAACTCTTGCCCGACACTTTGCTAGATCGGAGTCCGGGGATCGTCATCGAGCTGAACGTGTGCTAGAACCCGGAGGTGTCGTAGTTTCGGTGCTTGATCGGTCGGGCCGTGAACACGTATGACTACATCAACCGTGTTGTCATAACGCTTCCGCAATCGGTCTACGAGGGTACGTAGATCACACTCTCCCCTCTCGTTGCTATGCATCACCATGATCTTGCGTGTGCGTAGGAAAATTTTGAAATTACTACGTTCCCCAACAGTGGCATCCGAGCCTAGGTTTTATGCGTTGATGTTATATGCACGAGTAGAACACAAGTGAGTTGTGGGCGATATAAGTCATACTGCTTACCAGCATGTCATACTTTGGTTCGGCGGTATTGTTGGACGAAGCGGCCCGGACCGACATTACGCGTACGCTTACGCGAGACCGGTTCTCCTGACGTGCTTTGCACAAAGGTGGTGTCAGGACCCCGACTCGGTGCCACATAGGTCTAGCATGTAACACCTCATATCACTTTGCGACCTCACGCACGGTATTCCCACGGGTGTCGCCTTACCTTTGCCCGGGACCGTTTGCGCCTTTTAGCACACGTATATGATAGTGTCGCTAGCACCAATATGATAAGGAGCCCGGGCTGACATGGCTAGTCGTAAACCCAAAGTGGCACAGACTTACAGGGACAGGCATCCATGACCCAGCATCGAACGTGTCGGTCATCAGCAAGTGGGTCCGGGCTGTAGCACTGGGCTAGCAGGACTCCGGTAAACCGGGCTGTAGCGGGCTAACAGGCCTCCGGTACTCAATGCGTGACATTTCCCCGAAGGGACATACACAGGAACGAAGAAGGACACATGCCGGCCAGCCTAAGTGTTCCGGAGCAGTAGCAAGCTACCATGGCTCGGTGGAAACACTAGGAGACATTTCCCGGTAAGAGAGGCTACTAAGGATAAACAACTAGATAGTCAGATCCCACACATACCAAGCATTTCAATCATACACACAATATGCTCGATATGTGCAAATACAACAAGGCATCACAACATGACTCTACGACACAAGTAAGTATTCAATAGGCTCCGAGGAGCGAGATATTACAAACATGGGTCTCATGACCCAACAATCAGAGCATACAAGTCAAAGCACAAGCGGAAGCTATCATGTCTGAGTACAGACATCTATAAATGAGAAAGGCTGAGAAGCCTGGCTATCTACCAAATCCTGCCGAGGCACAAGATCGTAGCTGAGGTAACAAGCTAAACGTCGAAGTCCATGCGGTACTACTAGCGAGACCGAAGTCTCTCTGCAAAAACATAAAATAGGCAAACGTGAGTACAAATGTACCCAGCAAGACTTACATCAGAACTAACTACATATGCATCATTATCAACAAAGGGGATGGTGGGGTTTAACTGCAGCAAGCCAGCTTTGACTCGGTGGCTATCCTGAACTACGACTGCAATGTAACTCTTTTGAGGTGGCGCACACGAGTCCACATATTCACCAACCAATACACCACTATGGAACCGCTCTCGTCTCCCTACGAGAACGCCATCCATAGCACTCACGCTTATCTTGCGTATTTTAGGGTATCCACTTTCACTTGTCTATGAACTAATATAAGCAACCCAGAAGTCCTTTTCCGCGGACACGGCTATTCGAATAGATGATATTAACCCTGCAGGGGTGTACTTCTTCATACATGTTTCCACCACTTAGCGTCTGCACACGACATGTGCTCGGCAGACTTCAAGCGAAAGCCGACGTGGGTGTAGACCACGACCTACCTAAACACTCAAGTCTCTAGTCCAGGTTTATCGCCTATTCGGGTTCCATCCATGAGGAGATCCGGCCGGAGTTTCGCTCACAGCCCCAAACGATGTGAACAGGGTTCCGTGACACCAAACGGACGCCCGGTATACCCGGCCACGTGCCTACCGCATCACAGCCCACCCCTACGGTCAGCGCTGTCCATGGCCTCCAGCATACTACAAACACCAGAAACTACTTGCAACTCCTGGACAGAGGACAAGGGTGATTAAGAAGTCGAGCGGGGTCATATTTCAGGGCCCAATGTATGGTAGTAGCTGAGTCATGGATCACAAACACATAACTCAGTTCCTAAGGACGACTTCAATGAGACAACCCACCATGTACTCCTACATGGCCTCTCACCGATACCTTTTACCAAATCGTGTTCACACACTTAGCTCACACATAGTAGGACATGTTCACACACCTCTGATCCATTCCCGATGAATCAGACCTGACACAACTCTAAGCAGTAGCAGGCATGACAAACAAGCAAGAATGAGTAGGCACAACAGGGCTCAAACAACTCCTACTCATGCTAGTGGGTTTCATCTAATTACTGTGGAATTACAGGTCATGCAGAGGATAAAGGGGTTCAGCTACCGCAGCAGGTAACAGATGAATCGTTGTTGTCCTAATGCAGTAAAAGAGAGCAGGAGCGAGAGAGTGGGTTTGTATCGGAATGAACAAGGGGGTTTTGCTTGCCTGGCACTTCTGAAGATAACATTGAGTCTTCATCAGTGTCAACGATCACAACGTCGGAACATCGTCTACCGGGAGGGAACAGATACCGGCAACAAAGAAGAAATACAATCAATGCAATGCACAATATGATGCATGCTCATGACATGGCAATATGAATGTGTTTTGAGCTAATGCAACTAGCAACAGATTAAATGAAGTTGGTTTGAATACAAGATTCAAATTTAAACTCCATATGTGATTATTCAAATGCCATTTAATTGATTTGTGCTAAACAGCAGCTATAAGTTGTTCTAACATGCATGAAAATGGTACAGACGGATTCCATGAATTTTTCTGATAATTTTTCATATATAAATTATTTAATTTGGAGTTACGGTTGAATTTCTATGAATTTTTGAAGTTTTGAACATTTTCTAGAATTTTCTGAATAAAAATAAATCTAGAAAACATTACTGCATCATCCTGACGTCATGATGACGTCAGCAGGTCAACGTGGCAAAGTCCGGTCAAACCCTGACCTGTGGGTCCCGAGTGTCAGTGTCTAACTAAACTAACCTAGCTTAGTTAGTACTAACCTAACTTAATTAGCCGGGCCAAACCCGGGCCAACTCGCCGGAGTTGACCCACTGTTCGTCGCCGGCGGAGCCAGAGACGGCGGAGGGTGCGGGTTTCCTCCTCCGGCGACCAAATGGCCGGCGGAGGGCATCTACGGAATGCCCAGGCTCGCGCGCATCTAACAGGGCAAACGGGAGAAGCTAGGGCGGCCGTAATCCTCGCCAGCGTCGAGCTCAGCGGCTGCCGGACCTCGGGCGTTGGCGGAAACGGCACTACGGTGCACAAGAGGGGAAACGGAAGGGCGCTGCGGCCTCCTGAGGTTGCGGTGAGCACGACGGTGGGCTCGGGAGCGAGCTGCGGTGGCTGTGGCCACGGCCACGCCATGGCCGGCGCCGAGGAGCAATCGGCTCCGGTGAAAAGGGCGGCTAGAGTGCGGGAACGAGCGCGAGGAGGAGGGGGAATGGAAGAAGAGCTCACAGCGGATCCGGTGGAGGCAACGGCGAGGCCGGAGAGGGGCTGGAGCTCGCGAATCCTCGAAAGTTCGCCGGCGGCCGAAGGTTGGGGACGAGCTTGAGGGCGACGCGGCAGGGCTTCCGGAGGGCCGTGGATCGGTGGGGAGGAAGAGGGGGTCGAGGCGGAACCTTTGAGCGCATCGGCGAGGCTAGGGGGTGGCGGTGGCCGCGAGGGAGCTCGTCGGTGGCGGCGGCTCCGTTCGGTCGCGGGAGGGAGAGGAAGCAGAGGAAGGGGAAGAGTTCGGGAGAGAGTGAGAGAGTTCCAGAGGAGTGGCATGGCACGCATGGAGGCGTCCAGGGTGTCGAGGTGGAGCGGCAAGCAGGAGGTGGCCGGGGTGTGCGCCGGCGTGCGTCGGCCACGCGCCTGTGCCTACTGGCGCGAGGAGGAAGGCGACAGGGGGGAGGTGGAGATGGGCTGGGCCGTGCTGGGCCAGGTAAGTGGGCGCCAGGTAAGTTAGGTAGGTGGCCTGGTGGCCTTCTCTCCCTCTCTTTATTAGTTTCTGTTTTCTATTTTTTTCTGTCTCTGTTTTGATTTACTTTAGCAACTAAACCATTTTAATAAATTCTGTAGTTTATTATGTGGCTTGCTAAAATATATACAAAGCCACTCACAAACTTCCAGAATTATTTGGAGTCATATTTAATATATATTAAATATAAATCCAAAGCAAATAGTTATTGGATTAATTCAAATGGCCAAAATAAATATCTCTGTGACTCCAAAAATATTGGTTTAAATTTTACCTCTCACCAATATTTCCATGGAATAACAGGAACATTTTCTTGGACTTCTTTGAGAAGATTTTAATGTTGATCATTTTTTGAAGGTTTCTGAGGCTTTAAAAATCCCTCAATTCAAATTTCATTTGAATTAAAACATGATGCTCACAAGGGGTCTAGCCTAGTGCATAACAGGACCAGGGATGTGACAGCTCACCCTCACTAAACAAAAATCTCGTCCCGAGATTTAAGCGTAGGGTAAGGTGAAGGGGAAACGCAAACTAGTATAGTCTTCACGATCCAGGGTGCACTTCAAATGAACGTTGATTCGCTCATCATCTTTGTCTTGTCGCCTTGTTCTGAGAACTCCAGTTATTATGACAATGAGAGGAGAAGGAGACTCTAGAAGAATCGATCTTCACGAAGGTCGAACAACTCAGGATTAACTCACGGAATGAGACGTAGCAACATCTATCGAGCTGAGAGACAAAGCACACCTCTAGAGGGATGGAGTGGAACAGATGATGAGGGTTCACTAGGTAGACAACAATTTCACACTTAAAAAGGTGGTAAACGGTTGTCAACGTAGCGAGGAGTTAAGTTGACATGACACCATAATGATGCACCTTAGGGAAGGTGATTCGAAGATATATCCCCTTAAGTGGCAAAAAGAATTACCTTTGATTCAGAGATCATTGAAACTCTTTAAACCAGCTTAAGGCAATTCTCGAGCGATCGTTTGGAGGGGGGTCGGTAGAATGGCATACTCGGACTTGGATGATGTGGATTACCTTGTTGAAGACAACGTAATGGATGAATTTGCTTACCACTAGAAATGGAAGAGACTCATGGTAGAATGGCACATTGGCGGTGCAAGCTGGGAACAAAATGCAAATGCTGGGAATGATTCTGGTAACTGGGGGAAGAACCCAACAATAGAGAGTGAATTCACTATTTGAGAAGTCATCGCATTGCCGAGGGAACTGAGAGGAATCCCAGTTAGAGCCGATGATAACACGTAGCGCTTGTGCGTGCTCTCAAAAACTTGAGCATTTCCACAATCATCAAGGTTTTATCAACAACCGCGTCAAGGGTGCTAACAACACAACATACTACCATGATGAATAGCGATGGACGATGCAGATGCAAAGGAGGATAACACTTTCTTAGATTTCACCTTAGCGAGGCCAAGCAAATAAAATCTGGATGATCGACCGAGAGACATTTAGCACTCCGCTTCTAATGTTCTCCTTGATGTGCTAGCGTAACCCATTCATAGATATGGTTTGATATCTAGAACATCAAGTAAAAAAGGTCGGACTTCGGGATCTCAAAATCCATAGGGGCAACTAGGGAGTAAATCCTACGAAATCCCTATGGGGAGGTGGCCAACTTCCTCAATCAAGATATTATAATAACAGGTCTTCCGGCTGGGTGTGTTGGCCACGACATCCACTTTACCGGTTATCGAGGGACCAATATTATAGTTCTTGGAAAATGTTCCAACCATCATATCTGCCTGAGATTCAGATCTGGTTGGTGTCAGGATATTCCAGACTCATCGAGTCTAGGAAGAGAAATGAAAGTTTGCAACACAAACTGAAGAGATGACGTTGCGAGATTCTCGGGGAATGAACTACGATAGTAAGCTCCAAAACATGAGCTGGTTCTGCTACAAACATGTGAACACGTTGTCCCAGACAAACATGACCACGTGGTAGTCTTATAATAAAACACTACCGAGTTCAGGAGGGGGAACCATCAACGAGGGTATCGAAGTCCTTACATAAGTCCGGATTAGCTCTTATGAAGGAACTCCTTCTCCTTGAACAAATCAATCAGTGGCTTGGTGTGCTAGGGATACATATAGATTGAAGGTTGCAAGTCTTCAAACTACAGAATTCTTCGCACATGTGCATGACTGATTTGGAATGATTCCAAAGAAAGCAACATTGACTTTCTCGAATCCACGGCGGCAACTTGCATCAGATGCACATGAATTAAAGGAAGTCACTACCTTCATCCAAACATATGCTTCATGAGATAGCATGAACAAATGCTTTCAAAAGTTTCCAACACTAGCTTAATGTTCAACAAAATCATGGAGGAGATAAGGATGTTGTCAATGGGCTCAACAACAATTCATCTAGGTTTCCTTTTAAAAGGAATTCCATAGTTAAGTGAACACGGTGATAGCATTGGTCAGACCAAAGATGTAATGGTGTATGCTCGAGGGATCAACCACGAATAAGACAAAATTACGAGCATCGTTGGTTCTGGTTTGATTTGACGATAGCCCACACTCAAATCAAAGGATTGATAATACAATAGGTCCAGCAACTGATCATAGGGACCAATCGATGAAGATATCATCTTTCTTCAACACACACTACACAAGAATATCCCTTTGGAACGAGCTAAGTCAGACAAGCTTTTATCTTCCAACTCTCCAAGTTGTTTTCCAGCTTAACCAACTAGCTCAGGGATATCTAACACCGATTCTTGGAGAGAAGGTGGTTCATAAGAAACCAACTTGATCACGAGCTCAACATAACGGTCAGGTGACAACCTGGTGATACTTCCGAGAAGACATTCAGAAAATCACGAACCACCGATATGTTACTAAGCTCGAAAAAAAAACAATCTCGCTTTTCAGGGCAAGACGATAAGATCAAATGAGCGAGGACTTAACAAAATCCTAAATCATCAATCGAAGGGTGCACCGAAATAAGGACTAGGTAGCACGATCAATCTTAGAATGATGATTCAAGAACCAACACGTTAAGAATGAGGTTATTGTCCATTTAACTACCAAGCAACAAGGTTGCTAGGAGTATTGATTTCACACATCACAATTCATTTGTTGGTATTCCGGTTGCATCAACACGAGGACTGAGGAATGACAATGATGGCAAGAAGTATCACTATACCAAGAGTTCATAGGATGGTGCGCAATTCCTATAACAATCCCGATATAAAGATGGTAATACTCCAAGGTAGAACAGAGCAAAAGCTGGATTGGCATTTTGATCTGCAGAGCACGACTTCTTTGACCCAATCCTGGATATGGAAGAGGTACTGGAGTTTGTTTCTCCTAGTCATTCCGGAATAGAATGGCTTGACGGACCACAAGAGTAATAGGAATGCACGCATACTCTTGACTATCAAATGATAGACGAGGGTCAGAAGACAACTAAGAGGGACAACTCAAAGGAACATATAACTTTTCGAGTTGTGGAAGCATGGATTAGCATGTCGAACGATTTCAACATAATTCTTCCGGATAACCCATGCAGAAAGGTTGAGCTGGCAGAGTGACAATATAGCATGGAGAACTCATCGAGAGCACTCTTGTTATCATCTTTTGGTTCAGAAGAACTCCTGCCAAGAATGATTCATGGTAATTGGAAGAAGGATGTACCATGAACCTCGAGGACTATCGCAAAGGTTACTATTATCCTAAAGGAACTAGCAACACTATCAACATGATGTAAGTAGGGTGAATCTCGGGTTCAAAACCCAGGAATAGAATACCTACTCCTAAGTAGCATCACGGAATGCTTTCGAGAATAAAGGCCAGAATCATCACACTAGGACACAAATCATGGCTAGACCACTAGATGATCCCCTGAGACACCTAGGGTCATAATAATTATTCCAACATAAAGGTCGAGGCAGTAGAATACCTCAACTCAACAATTAGTGTGATTGAGCTGGCATAAAGGAGCATCGAAACCAGAGGGAAAGGATTTTGCAAATGCATCAGACTATTTAGAAACCTGGAATGACTCGGACAGCATAACGGCTGTAAATGCTCAGAAGAGATTTGAGACATTCACAAAAATGGTGGCATAACCACTCAGAAGCACAATATCAAGGTTTCGAGATCAACAATTAACATACGGAAGTAGTAGAAACTGAACCCAAGCTTAAATCCAACAATCTTATAAGTCTACGGATTAGTAACGCGTGATCCTGATAGAAAGAAGAGATAGCCTAGCTCTTAATCCCCGTAGGAAAGATAAGATGACTCAGATCAGAAGGGCATGAGGTATAAGGAGTAAAAAGAGCCTTACGTTCCATCCCACAATCAATTCCCTTATATAACTAAAGAATTTCTAGACTCAACTTCGACCAGTTTGGCTTGGTAATCCTACAGGCAGTCAAGCTCTGATACCAATGCTGTCAGGACCCCGACTCGATGCCACATAGGTCTAGCATGTAACACCTCATATCACTTTGCGGCCTCACGCACGGTATTCCCACGGGTGTCGCCTTACCTTTGCCCGGGACCGTTTGCGCCTTTTGGCACACATATATGATAGTGTCGCTAGCACCCATATGATAAGGAGCCCGGGCTGACATGGCTAGTCGTAAACCCAAAGTGGCACAAACTTATAGGGACAGGCATCCATGACCCAGCATCGAACGTGTCGGTCATCAACAAGTGGGTCCGGGCTGTAGCACTGGGCTAGCAGGACTCCGGTAAACCGGGCTGTAGCGGGCTAACAGGCCTCCGGTACTCAATGCGTGACATTTCCCCGAAGGGACATACACAGGAACGAAGAAGGACACATGCCGGCCAGCCTAAGTGTTCCGGAGCAGTAGCAAGCTACCATGGCTCGGTGGAAACACTAGGAGACATTTCCCGGTAAGAGAGGCTACTAAGGATAAACAACTAGATAGTCAGATCCCACACATACCAAGCATTTCAATCATACACACAATATGCTCGATATGTGCAAATACAACAAGGCATCACAACATGACTCTACGACACAAGTAAGTATTCAATAGGCTCCGAGGAGCGAGATATTACAAACATGGGTCTCATGACCCAACAATCAGAGCATACAAGTCAAAGCACAAGCGGAAGCTATCATGTCTGAGTACAGACATCTATAAATGAGAAAGGCTGAGAAGCCTGGCTATCTACCAAATCCTGCCGAGGCACAAGATCGTAGCTGAGGTAACAAGCTAAACGTCGAAGTCCATGCGGTACTACTAGCGAGACCGAAGTCTCTCTGCAAAAGCATAAAATAGGCAAACGTGAGTACAAATGTACCCAGCAAGACTTACATCAGAACTAACTACATATGCATCATTATCAACAAAGGGGATGGTGGGGTTTAACTGCAGCAAGCCAGCTTTGACTCGGTGGCTATCCTGAACTACGACTGCAATGTAACTCTTTTGAGGTGGCGCACACGAGTCCACATATTCACCAACCAATACACCACTATGGAACCGCTCTCGTCTCCCTACGAGAACGCCATCCATAGCACTCACGCTTATCTTGCGTATTTTAGGGTATCCACTTTCACTTGTCTATGAACTAATATAAGCAACCCAGAAGTCCTTTTCCGCGGACACGGCTATTCGAATAGATGATATTAACCCTGCAGGGGTGTACTTCTTCATACATGTTTCCACCACTTAGCGTCTGCACACGACATGTGCTCGGCAGACTTCAAGCGAAAGCCGACGTGGGTGTAGACCACGACCTACCTAAACACTCAAGTCTCTAGTCCAGGTTTATCGCCTATTCGGGTTCCATCCATGAGGAGATCCGGCCGGAGTTTCGCTCACAGCCCCAAACGATGTGAACAGGGTTCCGTGACACCAAACGGGCGCCCGGTATACCCGGCCACGTGCCTACCGCATCACAGCCCACCCCTACAGTCAGCGTTGTCCACGGCCTCCAGCATACTACAAACACCAGAAACTACTTGCAACTCCTGGACAGAGGACAAGGGTGATTAAGAAGTCGAGCGGGGTCATATTTCAGGGCCCAATGTATGGTAGTAGCTGAGTCATGGATCACAAACACAGAACTCAGTTCCTAAGGACGGCTTCAATGAGACAACCCACCATGTACTCCTACATGGCCTCTCACCGATACCTTTTACCAAATCGTGTTCACACACTTAGCTCACACATAGTAGGACATGTTCACACACCTCTGATCCATTCCCGATGAATCAGACCTGACACAACTCTAAGCAGTAGCAGGCATGACAAACAAGCAAGAATGAGTAGGCACAACAGGGCTCAAACAACTCCTACTCATGCTAGTGGGTTTCATCTAATTACTGTGGAATTACAGGTCATGTAGAGGATAAAGGGGTTCAGCTACCGCAGCAGGTAACAGATGAATCGTTGTTGTCCTAATGCAGTAAAAGAGAGCAGGAGCGAGAGAGTGGGTTTGTATCGGAATGAACAAGGGGGTTTTGCTTGCCTGGCACTTCTGAAGATAACATTGAGTCTTCATCAGTGTCAACGATCACAACGTCGGAACATCGTCTACCGGGAGGGAACAGATACCGGCAACAAAGAAGAAATACAATCAATGCAATGCACAATATGATGCATGCTCATGACATGGAAATATGAATGTGTTTTGAGCTAATGCAACTAGCAACAGATTAAATGAAGTGGGTTTGAATACAAGATTCAAATTTAAACTCCATATGTGATTATTCAAATGCCATTTAATTGATTTGTGCTAAACAGCAGCTATAAGTTGTTCTAACATGCATGAAAATGGTACAGATGGATTCCTTGAATTTTTCTGATAATTTTTCATATATAAATTATTTAATTTGGAGTTACGGTTGAATTTCTATGAATTTTTGAAGTTTTGAACATTTTCTGGAATTTTCTGAATAAAAATAAATCCAGAAAACATTACTGCGTCATCCTGACGTCATGATGACGTCAGCAGGTCAACGTGGCACAGTCCGGTCAAACCCTGACCTGTGGGTCCCGAGTGTTAGTGTCTAACTAAACTAACCTAGCTTAGTCAGTACTAACCTAACTTAATTAGCCGGGCGGGGCCCGCATGTCAGTGGCTCTGGGGAAGTCAAACTAGGGTCAAACCCGGGCCAACTCGCCGGAGTTGACCCACTGTTCGTCGCCGGCGGAGCCAGAGACGGCGGAGGGTGCGGGTTTCCTCCTCCGGCGACCAAATGGCCGGCGGAGGGCATCTACGGAATGCCCAGGCTCGCGCGCATCTAACAGGGCAAACGGGAGAAGCTAGGGCGGCCGTAATCCTCGCCGGCGTCGAGCTCAGCGGCTGCCGGACCTCGGGCGTTGGCGGAAACGGCGCTACGGTGCACAAGAGGGGAAACGGAAGGACGATGCGGCCTCCTGAGGTTGCGGTGAGCACGACGGTGGGCTCGGGAGCGAGCTGCGGTGGCTGTGGCCACGGCCACGCCATGGCCGGCGGCGAGGAGCAATCGGCTCTGGTGAAAAGGGCGGCTAGAGTGCGGGAACGAGCGCGAGGAGGAGGGGGAATGGAAGAAGAGCTCACAGCGGATCCGGTGGAGGCAACGGCGAGGCCGGAGAGGGGCTGGAGCTCGCGAATCCTTGAAAGTTCGCCGGCGGCCGAAGGTTGGGGACGAGCTTGAGGGCGACGCGGCAGGGCTTCCGGAGGGCCGTGGATCGGTGGGGAGGAAGAGGGGGTCGAGGCGGAGCCTTTGAGCGCATCGGCGAGGCTAGGGGGTGGCGGTGGCCGCGAGGGAGCTCGTCGGTGGCGGCGGCTCCGTTCGGTCGCGGGAGGGAGAGGAAGCAGAGGAAGGGGAAGAGTTCGGGAGAGAGTGAGAGAGTTCCAGAGGAGTGGCGTGGCACGCATGGAGGCGTCCGGGGTGTCGAGGTGGAGCGGCAAGCAGGAGGTGGCCGGGGCGTGCGCCGGCATGCGTCGGCCACGCGCCTGTGCCTACTGGCGCGATGAGGAAGGTGACAGGGGGGAGGTGGAGATGGGTTGGGCCGTGCTGGGCAGGTAAGTGGGCGCCAGGTAAGTTTGGTAGGTGGCCTGGTGGCCTTCTCTCCCTCTCTTTATTAGTTTCTGTTTTCTATTTTTTTTTCTGTCTCTGTTTTGATTTAGTTTAGCAACTAAACCATTTTAATAAATTCTGTAGTTTATTATGTGGCTTGCTAAAATATATACAAAGCCACTCACAAACTTCCAGAATTATTTGGAGTCATATTTAATATATATTAAACATAAATCCAAAGCAAATAGTTATTGGATTAATTCAAGTGGCCAAAATAAATATCTCTGTGACTCCAAAAATATTGGTTTAAATTTTACCTCTCACCAATATTTCCATGGAATAACAGGAACATTTTCTTGGACTTCTTTGAGAAGATTTTAATTTTGATCATTTTTAGAAGGTTTCTGAGGCTTTAAAAATCCCTCAATTCAAATTTCATTTGACTTAAAACATGATGCTCACAAGAGGTCTAGCCTAGTGCATAACAGGACCAGGGATGTGACAGGTGGCTAGCGGGTGTCAGTTTCTCCAACTTTAGTTGAACCAAGTGTGGCTATGCCCGGTCTTTGCGAAGGTTAAAACAACACCAACTTGACAAACTATCGTTGTGGTTTTGATGCGTAGGTAAGAACGGTTCTTGCTAAGCCCGTAGCAGCCACGTAAAACTTGCAACAACAAAGTAGAGGACGTCTAACTTGTTTTTGCAGGGTATGTTGTGATGTGATATGGTCAAGAGACGATGCTAAATTTTATTGTATGAGATGATCATGTTTTGTAACTGAGTTATCGGCAACTGGCAGGAGCCATATGGTTGTCGCTTTATTGTATGCAATGCAATTGCGCTGTAATGCTTTACTTTATCACTAAGCGGTAGTGATAGTCGTGGAAGCATAAGATTGGCAAGACGACAACGATGCTACAATGATGATCAAGGTGTCGCGCGGGTGACGATGGTGATCATGACGATGCTTCGAAGATGGAGATCACAAGCACAAGATGATGATGGCCATATCATATCACTTATATTGATTGCATGTGATGTTTATCTTTTATACATCTTATCTTGCTTTGATTGACGGTAGCATTTTAAGATGATCTCTCACTAATTATCAAGAAGTGTTCTCCCTGAGTATGCACCGTTGCGAAAGTTCTTCGTGCTGAGACACCATGTGATGATCGGGTGTGATAGGCTCTACGTTCAAATACAACGGGTGCAAAACAGTTGCACACATGGAATACTCAGCTTATACTTGACGAGCCAAGCATATATAGATATGGCCTCGGAACACGGAGACCGAAAGGTCGAGCGTGAAACATATGGTAGATATGATCAACATAGTGATGTTCACCAATGAAACTACTCCATCTCACGTGATGATCGGACATGGTTTAGTTGATTTGGATCACGTGATCACTTAGAGGATTAGAGGGATGTCTATCTAAGTGGGAGTTCTTTAGTAATATGATTAATTGAACTTAAATTTATCATGAACTTAGTACCTGATAGTATCTTGCTTGTTTATGTTTGATTGTAGATAGATGGCCCGTGCTGTTGTTCCGTTGAATTTTAATGCATTCCTTGAGAAAGCAAAGTTGAAAGATGATGGTAGCAATTACACGGACTGGGTCCGTAACTTGAGGATTATCCTCATTGCTGCACAGAAGAATTACGTCCTGGAAGCACCGCTGGGTGCCAGGCCTGCTGCTGGAGCAACACCAGATGTTATGAATGTCTGGCAGAGCAAAGCTGATGACTACTCAATAGTTCAGTGTGCCATGCTTTACGGCTTAGAATCGGGACTTCAGCGACGTTTTGAACGTCATGGAGCATATGAGATGTTCCAGGAGTTGAAGTTAATATTTCAAGCAAATGCCCGGATTGAGAGTTATGAAGTCTCCAATAAGTTCTATAGCTGCAAGATGGAGGAGAACAGTTCTGTCAGTGAGCATATACTCAAAATGTCTGGGTATAATAATCACTTGATTCAATTGGGAGTTAATCTTCCAGATGATTGCGTCATTGACAGAATTCTCCAATCACTGCCACCTAGCTACAAGAGCTTCGTGATGAACTATAATATGCAAGGGATGAATAAGACTATTCCCGAGCTCTTCGCAATGCTGAAAGCTGCGGAGGTAGAAATCAAGAAGGAGCATCAAGTGTTGATGGTCAACAAGACCACTAGTTTCAAGAAAAAGGGCAAAGGGAAGAAGAAGGGGAACTTCAAAAAGAATAGCAAGCAAGTTGCTGCTCAAGAGAAGAAACCTAAATCTGGACCTAAGCCTGAAACTGAGTAATTCTACTTCAAGTAGACTGGTCACTGGAAGCGGAACTACCCCAAGTATTTGGCGGATAATAAGGATGGCAAGGTGAACAAAGGTATATGTGATATACATGTTATTGATGTGTACCTTACTAATGCTCGCAGTAGCACCTGGGTATTTGATACTGGTTCTGTTGCTAACATTTGCAACTCGAAACAGGGACTATGGATTAAGCGAAGATTGGCTAAGGACGAGGTGACGATGCGCGTGGGAAATGGTTCCAAAGTTGATGTGATCATGGTTGGCATGCTACCTCTACATCTACCTTCGGGATTAGTATTAGACCTAAATAATTGTTATTTGGTGCCAGTGTTGAGCATGAACATTATATCTGGATCTTGTTTGATGCGAGACGGTTATTCATTTAAATTAGAGAATAATGGTTGTTCTATTTATATGAGTAAAATCTTTTATGGTCATGCACCCATGAAGAATGGTCTATTCTTATTAAATCTCGATAGTAGTGACACACACATTCATAATGTTGAAGCCAAAAGATGCAGAGTTGATAATGATAGTGCAACTTATTTGTGGCACTGCCGTTTAGGTCATATCGGTGTAAAGTGCATGAAGAAACTCCATACTGATGGACTTTTGGAACCACTTGATTATGAATCACTTGGTACTTGCGAACCGTGCCTTATGGGTAAGATGACAAAAACACCGTTCTCCGGTACTATGGAGAGAGCAACAGATTTGTTGGAAATCATACATACAGATGTATGTGGTACGATGAATGTTGAGGCTTGTGGCGGATATCGTTATTTTCTCACCTTCACAGATGACATAAGTAGATATGGGTATATCTACTTAATGAAACATAAGTCTGAAACATTTGAAAAGTTCAAAGAATTTCAGAGTGAAGTTGAAAATCATCATAACAAGAAAATAAAATTCCTACGATCTGATCGTGGAGGAGAATATTTGAGTTACGAGTTTGGTGTACATTTGAAACAATGCGGAATAGTTTCGCAACTCACGCCACCCGGAACACCACAGCATAATGGTGTGTCCGAATGTCGTAATCGTACTTTACTTGATATGGTGCGATCTATGATGTCTCTTACTGATTTACCGCTATCGTTTTGGGGTTATGCTTTAGAGACGGCCACATTCACGTTAAATAGGGCACCATCAAAATCCGTTGATACGACGCCTTATGAACTGTGGTTTGGCAAGAAACCAAAGTTGTCGTTTCTGAAAGTTTCGGGCTGCGATGCTTATGTGAAAAAACTTCAACCTGATAAGCTCGAACCCAAATCGGAGAAATGTGTCTTCATAGGATATCCAAAGGAAACTATTGGATACACCTTCTATCACAGATCTGAAGGCAAGACTTTTGTTGCTAAATTCGGAAACTTTCTAGAGAAGGAGTTTCTCTCGAAAGAAGTGAGTGGGAGGAAAGTAGAACTTGATGAGGTAACTGTACTTGCTCCCTTATTGGAAAGTAGTACATCACAGAAACTGGTTTCTATGACACCTACACTAATTAGTGAGGAAGCTAATGATGATGATCATGAAACTTCAGAACAAGATACTACTGAACCTCGTAGATCAACCAGAGTAAGATCCGCACCAGAGTGGTACTATAATCCTGTTCTGGAAGTCATGCTACTAGATCATGATGAACCTACGAACTATGGAGAAGCGATGGTGAGCCCAGATTCTGCAAAATGGCTTGAAGCCATGAAATCTTAGATGGGATCCATGTATGAGAACAAAGTGTGGACTTTGGTTGACTTGCCAAAAGATCGGCAAGCAATTGAGAATAAATGGATCTTCAAGAAGAAGACTGACGCTGACGGTAATGTTACTGTCTACAAAGCTCGACTTGTCGCAAAAGGTTTTCGACAAGTTCAAGGGATTGACTATGATGAGACCTTCTCACCCATAGCGATGCTTAAGTCTATCCGAATCATGTTAGCAATTGCCGCATTTTATGATTATGAAATTTGGCAGATGGATGTCAAAACTGCATTCCTGAATGGATTTCTGGAAGAAGAGTTGTATATGATGCAGTCGGAAGGTTTTGTTGATCCAAAGGGAGCTAACAAAGTGTGCAAGCTCCAGCGATCCATTTATGGACTGGTGCAAGCCTCTCGGAGTTGGAATAAACGCTTTGATAGTGTGATCAAAGCATTTGGTTTTGTACAGACTTTTGGAGAAGCCTGTATTTACAAGAAAGTGAGTGGGAGCTCTGTAGCATTTCTGATATTATATGTAGATGACATATTACTAATCGGAAATGATATAGAATTTCTGGATAGCATAAAGGTATACTTGAATAAGAGTTTTTCAATGAAAGACCTCGGTGAAGCTGCTTACATATTGGGCATTAAGATCTATAGAGATAGATCAAGACGCTTAATTGGACTTTCACAAAGCACATACCTTGACAAAGTTTTGAAGAAATTCAAAATGGATCAAGCAAAGAAAGGATTCTTGCCTATGTTACAAGGTGTGAAATTGAGTAAGACTCAATGCCCGACCAATGCAGAAGATAGAGAGAAAATGAAAGATGTTCCCTATGCTTCAGCCATAGGCTCTATCATGTATGCAATGCTGTGTACCAGACCTGATGTGTGTCTTGCTATAAGTCTAGCAGGGAGGTACCAAAGTAATCCAGGAGTGGATCACTGGACAACGGTCAAGAACATCCTGAAATACCTGAAAAGGACTAAGGATATGTTTCTCATATATGGAGGTGACAAAGAGCTCATCATAAATGGTTACGTTGATGCAAGCTTTGACACTGATCCGGATGATTCTAAATCGCAAACCGGATACGTGTTTACATTAAACGGTGGAGCTGTCAGTTGGTGCAGTTCTAAACAAAGCGTTGTGGCGGGATCTACATGTGAAGCGGAGTACATAGCTGCTTCGGAAGCAGCAAACGAAGGAGTCTGGATGAAGGAGTTCATATCCGATCTAGGTGTCATACCTAGTGCATCAGGTCCAATGAAAATCTTTTGTGACAATACTGGTGCAATTGCCTTGGCAAAGGAATCCAAATTTCACAAGAGAACCAAGCACATCAAGAGATGCTTCAATTCCATCCGGGATCTAGTCCAGGTGGGAGACATAGAGATTTGCAAGATACATACGGATCTGAATGTAGCAGACCCATTGACTAAGCCTCTTCCACGAGCAAAACATGATCAGCACCAATGCTCCATGGGTGTTAGAATCCTTACTGTGTAATCTAGATTATTGATTCTAGTGCAAGTGGGAGACTAAAGGAAATATGCCCTAGAGGCAATAATAAAGTTATTATTTTATTTCCTTATATCATGATAAATGTTTATTGTTCATGCTAGAATTGTATTATCCGGAAACATAATACTTGTGTGAATACATAGACAAACTAAACGTCACCAGTATGCCTCTACTTGACTAGCTCGTTAATCAAAGATGGTTATGTTTCCTAACCATAGACATGTGTTGTCATTTGATTAACGGGATCACATTATTAGGAGAATGATGTGATTGACATGATCCATTCCATTAGCTTAGCACCCGATCATTTAGTATGTTGCTATTGCTTTCTTCATGACTTATACATGTTCCTATGACTATGAGATTATGCAACTCCCGTTTGCTGGAGGAACACTTTGTGTGCTACCAAACGTCACAACATAACTGGGTGATTATAAAGGAGCTCTATAGGTGTCTCCAAAGGTATATGTTGGGTTGGCGTATTTCGAGATTAGGATTTGTCACTCCGATTGTCGGAGAGGTATCTCTGGGCCCTCTCGGTAATGCACATCACATAAGCCTTGCAAGCATTGCAACTAATGAGTTAGTTGTGAGATGATGTATTAAGAAACGAGTAAAGAGACTTGCTGGTAACGAGATTGAACTAGGTATTGAGATACCGACAATCGAATCTCGGGCAAGTAACATACCGATGACAAAGGGAACAAAGTATGTTGTTATGTGGTCTGACCGATAAAAGATCTTCGTAGTATATGTGGGAGCCAATATGAGCATCCAGGTTCCACTATTGGTTATTGACCGGAGACATGTCTCGGTCATGTCTACATTGTTCTCGAACCCGTAGGGTCCGCACGCTTAACGTTACGATGATAGTTTCATTATGAGTTTATATATTTTGATGTACCGAAGTTAGTTCGGAGTCCCGTATGTGATCACGGACATGACGAGGAGTCTCAAAATGGTCGAGACATAAAGATTGATATATTGGAAGCCTATGTTTGGACATCGGAAGTGTTCCGGGTGAAATCGGCATTTTACTGGAATACCGGGAGGTTACCGGAACCCCCCGGTAACCTAATGGGCCTTAATGGGCCTAGTGGAGGAAGAGGAGAGGAGGCCTAGGGGCTGCCGCGTGCCCCTCCCCCCAAGTCCGAATTGGACAAGGAGGGGGGGGGGCGCCCCCCCTTTCCTTTCTTCCCTCTCTTCCTTCTTCCCCAAGTCCTAATCCAACTAGGGAAAGGGGGGAGTCCTACTCCCGGTAGGAGTAGGACTCCTCCTGCGCACCTCCTCCTAGTTCCGGCTGCACCCCCCCTTGGCTCCTTTATATACGGGGGTAGGGGGCACCCCTAGACACACAAGTTGATCTCTAAGATCGTTCTCTTAGCCGTGTGCGGTGCCCCCTTCCACCATAGTCCTCGATAATATTGTAGTGGTGCTTAGGCGAAGCCCTGTGACAGTAGAACATCAAGATCGTCACCACGCCATCGTGCTGACGGAACTCTTCCCCGACACTTTGCTGGATCGGAGTCCGGGGATCGTCATCGAGCTGAACGTGTGCTAGAACTCGGAGGTGCCGTAGTTTCGGTGCTTGATCGGTCGGGCCGTGAAGACGTACGACTACATCAACCGCGTTGTCATAACGCTTCCGCTGTTGGTCTACGAGGGTACGTAGATCACACTCTCCCCTCTCGTTGCTATGCATCACCATTATCTTGCGTGTGCGTAGGAAAATTTTGAAATTACTACGTTCCCCAACACTTCGCCTGCCAAAGGCTCTGGTGGTGACGCTGCCATGGGCTGATATGGAAACCTTTGCCTGATGCCTCAGGACTCCTCGCCTGCACTTACTTCCTTAGCACCAGAGGAAACTGGCACCCTGCGCCCGCTGGCGCCCGCCTGGCCTTGGTCGTCATAGCTAATGTCACGCGGACCTTGCGAGGTGCACCTTGCATAGATATCTCCGCTCCTCAGGAGCCTGCCTAATGAGGCCGCCCCGGAGGAGGTCTTGGTGTCGTTCGCCTTGCGAGGCTTGGCCCCTCGCGAGGGTCTTGAGTGGTTGCTGGTGAAGATGGGCCGTACTAGGCCGTTGGAGGAGCCACGCCCTGGGCCGCAGGCATGCAAGTCTGGGTACCCCCGTTCCTAGGACGCCGACACCCACGGGCTCCTACCCCCGTGCGCGCGCCCCCCTACAGCAGCCGCCACTGCTCATTGCGTATCTATTGACATCCCCCATCCATCTATATTGGTTCCCACATCATTTGACTCCATCAAATTGTTTGACATTTTGGCATCTTTGCCTACGCCCTCCACCATATCATCCACAGAACCACCATAGCTTTCCACAACCTAACCCATTTTGCTCCATATAGCATTTGTGGTTGCTTGAGTCGTGACTTGAGTCTCCTAAGGTGTTTAGGCTACTTAGGGATGGTTGCTTCTTTATCAACCACCACCACCACTTTCGCATTGCCATCTCCGACGCCACCACCGCATTTTTGCTACCACCATTTGACATTTGCCATTGGAGATTTTGAGTTTGCGGTTTTTTCGTTTCCTAAGGTATTTCGGCTAATTAGGAACAGTTTGAATCGAGAACCGCCACTCATCATAGCCAAGGACGGTAATCTCGACGACACCATTGTACATATTCCTTGCCATTCCATTGATCGCCCCGAGCCTATTGCATACCTTACCTATCGAGACTAGCGAGTTGGGAATTGCCGGGCCATGCTATTTGTGCACCTTAGTGATATGCTTACGCCGCATAGCTAGTTGTAGCGTGCAATCGTGTTGCTATCATCATTGTTCCATAAGTCTCTCCCGTGCATATCTTACATACCCGTCTCATATCATACTTGGCTCGAGCATCAAGCATATTCAAAAAAGTGCAAAAAGCTTTTAAGAAAAAGAGGAGATACAAAAGAGCTTGTAAGCAATAGAAATAGCATTGAGCCATTTTGCACAGTACATACACTTGGTGCATACATACATAGCATACTTGGGATTAAAGATGACACGTTTACTCTCATAGGTTGGTGCACAAGCATATCTTGCCATTTGAGCAATCGAGCTAGTGTCTCTCTAGCATCCGCGCAATAAGAGCTTTTTTCGTGGTAACACATTTTGTGTTCATTCCTTGGTTGCGCGGATCCCACTTATCTATCTGTGTGTGTGTGTTTCTTGTCTCACATAGCTACTGATCTATTTGCTTTACATTGCAATTTCGTGAATCTTCCTCAACATTTTCAATATATTGGACTAGCATTTGCTTGAATATTGTGCCACTTGTCCTAACCAAGCCACTTGATAAGCTTTACTTTGTAGGTGTGAGTGAACAAGTCAGGTACCAATTCCACTATTCTCTCATTTCACATTGAGTGACACGGGATACATCCTCAACTTTGGGAAAAGGTAGCTTGGTATTGTTTACCTCATTTTCTACTCACCTCTACTCGAGTCTTATGATGGATATGCAAAGCACAACATCTTTGGTTCTTGACCACATCGAGCGACTCACCATCGACATACGAGACTCTGAAGCAAGGAAAAGGGACTACCTCAATGGCAAGTTGGACGCACACATGGATGACATCCGACACGTGTTGGCCAACTACAGGTCTTCTTCCCCTTTGACATCTTCACGACGGAGATGCTCAAGTCACACACCTTCGGAGCGGCCACACGATTCAAGTACCACGCGGCACCGTTCTCATCTTCAAGACGACCGTCAAGACAACCGCAAGACACATGTGCATGAAGACGAAGAATGCAATCAACTACAAGTTCAAGCACAACAACATCACCACCAAGAGGACGTTACATCTACCATCACCACTTTGGCATCTTTTCCTTTGGACGTACGACATCTTCGCCTACTTCCCACGAGTATGCCTACTTTGACATCATCAAGTCCAAGGCGACCACCTACAAGCAAGGGCGACACTTCCATCTTCGGAAGCCCCTCAAGGAAGACGGCCGAGCATGGGAAATTCCCAATAATGCAACAGTTTGCCTTAAACACATTGGCTCCTTTTGTGCAGTTCAACTGAAATCAAAGTCGAAATAGAACCAAGCAGAAGTTTTCATATCCCTGTATGCAACAATAGGTATAAAGGAAACAATTACCAAGAAATAACAGTTGATGACTTATACTCCAAAAGAAAAAACATCTACCTTATCTTAATGGGAAATAAAGCAGGAGAGTAGCAATTCTCAAATAGTGTGATTCATTCATATTAACTGAGACATTATCTTAACAATACCTTGTTTCAACATGTATAAAGAACGACAAAGCAGAAAAGTACCATTCCTAAAACAATGCAACTGATTCATATTAACAGAGACATTATCTTAATAATACCTTGGTTAAACATGTAGAAAGAACTATAAAGTAGGATAGTACCATTTCTAAAACATTGTAACTCATATATAATAATAGAGACATTATCACAATAATAAATTTCTTAAACATGTACTCCCGCCGATCCCTAACAGAAATGGTATTCCCGACGATCCCTAACAAGTGTTGCAGTTTTGAACTAAGTTTCAATAGTTAATTCTGAGAGTGACATTCCTTAGTTTTACCAGTGACATTAGATTAACAAAAAGCATAAACAATTCTAGGGGAGAGTGGGCTCAACAACACCATGTGCTTCCATCTACTTATAAAGGGGGTGATGCAAAGTTTGTTGTAACAAAGCAACAAGCATCATGTCTGGGTTGGTCCTATTTTTGTTCATTTAATGGGAAAAGATAGTAATTCAATAGCTTCAATTCAACATTTATTTAAAACAGTACATAGCTTCAATTCAACATTTATTTAAAACAGTACCAATGCAAGTAGCACAACATCTCAAAGCACACTGCACGATCATGTAGATGAAGGCCGATAATGACCTTTCATGACGCAGTCAAGATCACCTACGAATCCGCCAACACGAATAGGAAATCCAATCTTGTTTTGTGTAGTTCAACTAAATCAAGCAAAGTCGCCGGTGTGACATTTAAGTTCACTATAGCAACAAGTTGAATAGATATCCCTATTTTAATAGAGGCAAAAAAGGAAACAATTACTAGCCAATAAAGGAGGATGAAACATATGGTGACAAAAAGAAGCATCTGACTTATCTTGATGGAAAACAAAGTAGGAAAGTAGCATTTCTAAAACGGTTGCTGAGGGAGTCCTGGATTAGGGGGTCCTCAGGTGTCCGGTCTATTTGATATGGGCCGGACTGATGGGTCATGAAGGCTAAGTAAAAGACCACCTCCCGTGTCCAGGTAGGACTCCTATGTGCATAGAACGGCAAGTTTGGTGTCCGGGTGTAATACTCCTTTCCTCTATGAATCGACTTTGTACAACCCTAGGCCCCTTCGGTGTGTATATAAACCAGAGGGGTTAGTCTGTAGAGGGCATCAGAATAATCATAGTCTAGACGACTAGGGTTTAGCCATTACGATCTCGAGGTAGATCAACTCTCGTAACCTCTATACTCATCGAATACAATCAAGCATGACGTAGGGTTTTACCTCCTTTAAGAGGGCCCGAATCTGGGTAAACAGTGTGTCCCTATTATCCCTCATTACCATCGATCCTTAGACTCACATCTTGGGCCCCTACCCGAGATTTGCCGGTTTTGACATTGACAACTGTGCTTTCATTGAGAGTTCCACTGTGTAGTCACGAAAAGTGATCTATGGCTCACCTTGTCATCAATGACGATATCACTTATGGAAGGAGCCTAACTTCAGGACAGGTCCTCTAGCTCGGCGGTTTCACCGTGGGCACCCACATGGCCATCAAGTCGATAGCGCCCCCATGATTGCCAAGCACCACCCATACACCGGTCTCGAATACTCCGAAAAGATCGATATGGTAGACACCTTGTCCTTAAATGAGCTGCTAGATCGCATCGCCGCCCTGGGGCTTTCAATGGCCAATGACCGGATTGGGCTTAAACCTAACCAGAGGGAAATCAATCTCTTGCCGATCACTCACCTGGTAGTGGTCATCGAGGAACGAGCCGAAAACACTTCTTCTCCCGAACTGAAGACCAATTATGTTTGGACCTCCGAATCCCTTGAGCCGGGTACCCTTCCTTTGGGCGGGACTCCGCGCCCCCCGAACTCAGGGTCGGGCATTGCGTCCGGGGAGCACTTGGATCTTCCCGGACCCAAATAGGCGACCTCGGAGACTTTACAAACTCCGGATACTATCTTGGGTCCGGATTCGAGTTTTACCACACCCACCCACCACAATCAATACTCTCCAAATAATTCTAGCCCTCCAGACATATATGACCTGCTGTATGTACGACAGCAACCTCAGGAAATGGTCCATCACTTCTGGGCCAGATTCCTACTTGTTAGAAACAATATTAAAGATTGCTGCAATGACGATGCAGTTCCGGTCTTTCATCAATTGTACTGACGAGGGAATTTTGAACGCCCTCGACCACCGTCGCGTATAGAGTTTCACGGAACTATCACACTTAGTATGAAAGTACTACGCGATGGAAAGCACATGGAAGGCCCAGAAAACCCATGTGGAACCTGCTGCTTTCAGGCAATGTACTGCTTGGGCAAAACGGATACACCCTAACGGGGCATCCGATCTTAAGTCTGTCGGCAAGAAAAATAAACCCTTTGCGGGATACAGGTCCATTCTTGACGAACTCCTCGACAAGCCCTGTCCGATACATGCGACGTCAGGCACATTCTCAACTCACAGCCTTCGAGCATGTTGGGTACTCTGGCAGGTAGCTAAAAGTGGTGAGGCCATCCTCACCGCCGCCACTCCAGAGAAACACTCTCCAGAAGATGACGATTTCAATGTCCTTACGATCTTCGAGACCTTCTCTTCAAATAATCGGCGTAAGAGGGCACTTCGCGAACTCGACGAGGTCCACCAAGTAACCGCAGTGAGCCCATGGAATGACACGGAAATAACCTTTACCACTGACGATGAAACAAGGGCCCGATCAGTCTGAGCACCCACCGCTTTAGTACTAAACCGTTTGGTGGATGGCTTTCAACTTACGAAAGTACTCATGGACGGCAGCAGTGGGCTTAACCTCATCTACGAGGACACACTCGACAAAATGCAGGTTGATAGAACCCGCATTGAGCAAAGCAATACCACCTTTGGAGGCATTATCCCCAGTCGAGAAGCACAATGTTCGGGGAGAATTAAACTTGATGTAGTAGTCGACACACTTGAAAATTATAGGTCAGAAGAGCTTATCTTTCACATTGTTCCCTTCAATAGCGGATACCACACCCTTCTAAGACGTGACGCTTTCTCATCGTTCCAAGCCATACCCCATTATGGGTACATGAAGCTTAAAATGCCAGGGCCCAATGGAATAATCATAGTTACGAGTGATCCAGATAAAGCACTCCGCGCCAAAAACAAAGCCGCATCCTTGGCTCTTGAGGCACTATCCGAAGCCTTTGCGGTTGAAGAACTAACCACCCTATGATCCACGGTGGACAAGGATGATGTGATTCTCGACAAGATACCTAAATCCACCTCTTTCAAACTAGCAGATGAAATAGTTCAGTTTCAAGTACACCCAACGGATCCTAATAAAACAACGTCCATCAGAGCACAGCTGGACCCGATGGCAGACGCCGCCTTGCGCGTGTTCCTACGTGAAAACTGGGATATCTTCGCCTGGCACCCTTCAGACATGCCCGGGGTCCCACGCAGACTGGCCGAACACAGCCTCAACATAATGAGAGGGTTCAAACCAGTCAAGCAATCTTTTGGCGATTTTCCGAACCCAAACGACAAGCTATGGGGGAGGAGCTAGCCAAACAACTTGAGGCCGGGTTAAAATAAAACACCCGGATTGGCTAGCCAACTTGGTCATGGTGCCAAAGAAAGATAAATCCTGGTGACTTTGTGTCTTTCAAAGACCTCAACAAGGTTTGCCCTAAAGATGCTTTCTTATTGCCCCGCATTGTCCAGATCATTGATGAAACTGCGTGACACGACTCACCGTGTTTCCTCGATGCCTACTCTGGATACCACTAGATTAAAATGAAGGAGTCCGACCAGGCCGCAACAGCGGTCATCACCCCGTACGGGCCTTTCTGTTTCAACACTATGCCTTTTGGGCTTAAAAACGCTGGTGCCACTTATCAACGCATGATTCAAACATGCTTGGAAAAACAAATCGGCAAGGCAGTTGAAGCATATGTGGACGACGTAGTCATCAAGACTAAACACGTCGAATCATTGGTGGATGATCTCCGCCTCACATTTGATAACCTCCGAACATACGACATACGACTCAATTCGGAAAAATGTGTCTTCGGCGTTCCAACCGGAAAGCTACTAGGATTCGTCTCCCATAGAGGAATTGAAGCAAACCCAGCCAAAGTCTGAGCCTTGTCGCAATTGGCTACACCAACGAACTTAAAACAGGTCCAAAAGCTAGCAGGGTGCATGGCGGCTTTGAGCCGCTTCATCTCGAGGTTAGGAGAAAAAGCATCGCCACTCTATAGGCTGCTTAGACACACTGACAACTTCGAATGGACGAAAGCGGCCACAACCAGACTGGAAGAAAGAAAAACCTTATTAGCAGGCAACCCAATCCTAGCCGCCCCAGGTGTTGGCGAGCCTATGTTGCTTTACATCTCAGCAACTCACCAGGTAGTGAGCATTGTACTCGTCGTCGAATGAGAGGAAGAAGGACATAAATTCCTCATCCAAAATCCAGTCTATTACATATCGGAGGTCCTTACACCATGCAAATCCAGATTCCCTCACTACCAAAAGATAGCTTACACGGTCTTTATGGCATCCTGAAAACTCCAACACTATTTTCAAGAGTGTTCGATCATGGTGGCATCTGAAGTACCACTTAACGACATTATAAATAACAGGGATGCCACCGGCCGCATAGCTAAATGGGCCATTGAGCTCCTACTGTTTGAAATAACATACAAGCCACGCCGAGCTATTAAATCTCAGGTGCTGGCCGACTTCATTGCAGAGTGGACGGAAGCCGAGCTCCCTAAAGAGTACAGTTCATACTCCAACTGGATCATGTACTTCGACGACTCTAAGATGCTAGCCGGACTGGGGGCTGGCGTCATCTTGACATCCCCTACAGGGGACACATTCTGCTACATGTTGCAAATCATGTATACGGACTCCAGTAATGCAGCCGAATACGAGGCACTTCTACATGGTCTCCGCATGGTTGTCTCCATGGGCATACAACGCTTAGAGGTGCACGACGACTCCAACCTCGCAATATCTTAGGTAAACCAAGAGTTCGATGCAAAAGATCCAAAAATGGCGGCATCAAAACGCCGTATTAAAAATATCGGCTCGATTCAAGGAGCTTGAATTTCATCACGTCACTCGAGATAGTAACCAGGCAGCAGACATACTCGCTCGCATGGGCGCCAAGCGTAACCCTGTCCCGCATAATACCTTTGTGGAAAGGCTCTTCAAGCCATCCGTGGTATGGTAGGACGAGAGCGGAGACGCCAGTATGTACCCGATCATGCCCCAGCAGCCGAACACAATACAAATATCATTGGGGGTCCGGATACTGAAATAACACCCTCTGCTCATGAGATCGTAGTTGTTATTGCTCCGTGGACTGAACCCTTCCTTGCCTTCCTTAATAGGCAGGAGCTTCCTGATGATCAAAGTGAGGCACATCGCATAGTTCGGCGTCCTAAGGCCTACAAAGTTTACGAAGGTGAGCTATACAAGAAAAGCACTACCGGAGTTCTCCAAAGGTGCATCTCCGAAAAGGAGGGAAGGCAACTCTTGGCCGAAATACATGCTGGCCTGGGCGGCCATCGCGCTGCAGCTCGGGCCCTCGTAAGCAAAGCCTTACAGACACATTTTTTCTGGCCAACGTCCCGAGCAGACGCACAAGCCCTTGTCCAATGTTGTGTGGGATGTCAGCTTTTCGCCAATCAAAGTCATATGCCTCACAATGCCTTAAGAACAATTCCCATTACTTGGCCCTTCACTGTCTGGGGCCTCGATATGGTCGGAACCCTTAAAGGGGGAAGCCACAAAAAGAAATATTTAATTGTATGGTGGACAAATTCACTAAGTGGATAGAGGCCAAACCAGTAAGAACGGCTGAAGCAGGACCAGTGATTGACTTTATATCAGGCATGGTACACCACTACGGTGTCCCGCACAGCATCATCACTGATAATGGCTCCAATTTTACGGTCAATGAGGTGAAAAACTGTCATGCTATATTGGGCATTAAACTCGACTATGCATTCGTCTACCACCGTCAAACAAACGGTCAGGTCGAACGGGCCAATGGTCTGATAATGAGCGGCATTAAACCCCGACTGGTGCGCTCCCTATGGGAGTCATACAAGCACTGGGTTAAGGAACTCGATTCCATGTTCTGGGGGCTGCAGACTACACCTAATCGAACAACTGGATACACATCTTTCTTCATGGTGTACGGCACAGAAGTTGTCCTGCCCTGCGGCATTATTCATGACTCACCTTGAGTGCACATGTACGAAGAGAGAGAAGCCGAGCTCGATTGGCAAGATTACCTAGACGGCCTCAAAGAGGAGTGCGACATCGCACAAGCTCATTCCGCATTTTACCAACAACAGGCCAGACGATACCAAAGTAGAGAAGTGCGGGCCAAGACATATAACATTGGCGATCTCGTCTTGCGTCTCCTAGAGAAGAAAAAAGATAAGCTCAAACTACGACGGGAGGGCCCCTTCATTGTTGATGAAGTTCTCATAGGAGGAGCCTATCACCTTCGTAATGCATCGGATAATCACCTTGAGCCGAATCCATGGAACGCTGCTCAGCTCCGACGATTCTATGGATAGTTCAGTAGCACCTTTTTTTTACTTTGACTAGGTTCCTTTTTCTCCTCTATTTTTCATTTTCCCTTTAATATCCCAGGGTGCGTTTGGATCTACGGAACTGTTAGGGGTATACATCTTTAAATGTAGACACCCACTGTAACTGGGGGCTTCTTTGACGAAGCTTATTACTAAAAGCTTGTTGCTTATGTTGTTTACGCGCCTTTGTTCTATACATATTTTGCCATTATATGCACCTCTATGACTTAAGTTTTTGCCAAGCTGGGTTGCCTTGCTCCTGTGTTATATACCCTACGTTCCTGATTGTTCGGCTAGGGTGTAAAGGGAGCACCTCTACGATTGTTACAACAGGGTAATCCAGATCTGTACCTCGGACGGGTGAAGCCGAAAGCTAGCGTTCTTCACGAAATAATTGGTCGGCAAGCAACAACAGATTATCTATGTTTATGTCATTCTTCTAAAAAAATAAGTGATAGGTTTCCCGTAATTCTATCTTTCAGATCAAATCCTAGGCATGCATAATTAAGCATGCTGCCCCAGGGGAAGGAACCCTTAACGGAACTATTTTCCCAGGAAATTTTTTCTTATGTTAAATAGTAATATAACATAACTCCCCGAACAAATTTTGTCTGCTTGAGCAATATGACCGGATTGCCTGGTTTTTGGACATAATGAATGTTTATTACATTCAAACATGGTATCCGGAAACACTCCAACTTCTTGGTTAGGAGGTTAAGCCGAACCCCTGCGATGATAATTTTTGACAAGTTCGGTTGGAGATAAGTTCGATGATAAAGTACATTGATACATTGATTCGAACGCCTACTCTTTATCTATGTCATCTATAAGACTGTTTAAGCTACAGTCTTCTTGCGAATATTTCACAGCTATCATCACTTGGTCATATACCAAGTTCACGGGAATCTCTTTTCCATCCGGTCCCTGAGGTCCAACACGGGCCATAGGATTCGGATCGAGACCGGTGTAGCATGTTTTCACCATCACCCATGCCTCTCGTGCACCTTCCCGGCATGCTGACACCTTCCATAGCGCAAAACGGTGTCGATCACCTTTGAAAAGGCTCGCCAACTCCTCCATACTGTTTGGAGGGGCATCAGATGGCCATAAGGCTTTGACCATACTCTTCATGGCTTTCTGAGATCGCTCGTGCACCACGGAAAGCTCTTTTAGAACGTCGCCTCAGAATCCGGATACTTCTTCTTCATGACGCCCGGTCAACAGGCCTGCAAAAACAGCATTATAACACTCCGAATTACGGGATAATATGAGTCCCTGGATGGTTCAAAGGTCATACCGAATGTGCCGCCTTTCAAATTTTTATTTTCTTTGAGTGTGTCTGATAAGTGAGCCTTTAAGCTCTTTATCTCTTCGGCTTGCTTATCCTTTTCCTCCTCCAGTTTATTCTTTTGATCAATGGTCATCGTGAATTTCATCATTTCCTCTAGCTATGTGGTGGCGGCATTTAGCTTTTTCTGGCTCGTTTCAAGCTCCTGGGACAGCGTGTTGTTCTTCTCTTCGAGAACCTGCGGTCATAATGATCCTTAAATCGGTTGGTCTAACCAATTCAAGTCTCGGGAGCTACTGGCATATATCTATTAAATTTACACAAACTATTACATGCATATCCTTTGAAAACAGGTGAGCAACTCCTGCAAGTCCGACCCGGGCGGCTCGGATATATGCATCCATGGAGCTGAGGGCAGTAAATTCCTGCTCAGTAAAAACTGGAGCATGCATGGTCTCTTTTAGTCATCGATGATTCATCACGCTCTCCACTTCGGAATTTGTGACGGATCATCATCCGAATCCTCATGAGGTGGATGATTTGGCACTACATCCGTATGGGCTCTCGTTCTGGTTGATGAGTCCGGTGCCGGATTAGCTGATGACCGGCTACCTGGGTCTTCGGACACGGTTCACCGTGTGCTCCTTCTGAAATAAGATGGGAGGAGAAGTGTGACAATCTGGTCTTATGCCTAAGCACATATTAAAGGTTATACCTCTTTGATGAAGGAGGGGGCTCGACTATGCTCCCGGTTCCCTTTCATTTTGAAGGCTCACCCTGCATAGATGCTATCTTCCTAGAGGCCGCCCTCGATGGAGTACGGCTCGCTGATCGCCGACCCTTTGGAGCATGATTCAGTGCGATGGGTAGGCGCAAGTAGGGGGCTCTGATGTCTACTACACAACCTTCTTCTTGTAGACGTTGTTGGGCCTCCAAGTGCAGAGGTTTGTAGGACAACAGCAAATTTCCTTCAAGTGGATGACCTAAGGTTTATCAATCCGTGGGAGGCGTAGGATGAAGATGGTCCCTCTCAAACAACCCTGCAACCAAATAGCAAAGAGTCTCTTGTGTCCCCAACACACCTAATACAATGGTAAATTGTATAGGTGCACTAGTTCGGCGAAGATATGGTGATACAAGTGCAATATGGATGGTAGATATAGGTTTTTGCAATCTGAAAATATAAAAACAGCAAGGTAACTAATGACAAAAGTGAGCATAAACGGTATTGCAATGCGTTGAAACAAGGCCTAGGGTTCATACTTTCACTAGTGCAAGTTCTCTCAACAATAATAACATAATTTGATCATATAATAATCCCTCAACATGCGACAAAGAGTCACTCCAAAGTCACTAATAGCAGAGAACAAATGAAGAGATTATTGTAGGGTACGAAACCACCTCAAATTTATTCTTTCTGATCAATCTATTCAAGAGTCTGTAGTAAAATAACACGAAGCTATTCTTTCCGTTCAATCTATCATAGAGTTCGTACTAGAATAACACCTTAAGACACAAATCAACCAAAACCCTAATGTCACCTAGATACTCGAATGTCACCTCAAGTATCCGTGGGTACGATTATACGATATGCATCACACAATCTCAGATTCATCTATTCAACCAACACAAAGAACTTCAAAGAGTGCTCCAAAGTTTCTACCGGAGAGTCAAGACGAAAAGGTGTGTCAACCCCTATGCATAAGTTCACGAGGTCACGGAACTCGCAAGTTGATCACCAAAACATACATCAAGTGTGTGGCTGTATGACTATACCTAGTAGAACTGCTATATATGTGTGGTTGTAAGACTACCTAGTATTGCTTATCATATATGCTATATTCATGTGAGGATGCATGTTGACTATATATGAGTACCTATAATGCTTTATGATATTTTATGACTACTGTATGACTATATATGAGTATCTAGTATTGTGGTACATGTGAAATTGCAGTTTATTGAAACTGGTGCTGTTGTACATCAATAGGAAGCAAAAAAATGTTGAAATCTACAGCAACAACATGAGGCAGAAAAAGCGCTACAGCTACTTAATAATAGCGCGTGACTGACCTATGCTACTAATACAATTATTAGTAGTAGCGCTGGTTTAGACCGCGCTACTACTACCACTTAGCTGTAGCACCATAGTAGTAGCGCGGTCACCCGCGCTACTGATAGCACTAAAACCCGTGCCACTGCTAGGATTTTTCCTAGTAGTGCTAGCGAACAAGTGCTGAGGCTCCAGCTTATATAGTACTCATGTATACTACTAATATACCGGAGTGGTTTTCTTTTTCTCTCCATAACAGTCGTTTTAAGTTGTGTAAGTACGAAACGAAACTCTTTATTTAACGTACAAGTGAAGAAAACTACTTATGATCAACTAATGATCCGCGCATCCTGGTCGCACTTCCTGTCCTTCACGTGTGGTACACTACCCTCCGTTAAATGAACAACCACACACGCACCAAATTATCAGAAAGGTGCGAGAGTATGTACAAATAAAGAATTTTAATTTCAATTATCGGAAAGGTTTGAGAGTATGTACAGTTTGCCCTCTCTCAATAATTATGGTTTGTTTTGTTCGGCCTAAACTTGGTCAAACTTTACAAAGTTTGACTTCAGTCAAATCTAATATGCAGAGTAAATAGAAATGGAGGGGTACTACGTCCATCCATGTTTTTAGTCCACACCATATTTTTACTCAAAGTCTGACCACATATTTAGTTAATAGCTGGACAAATAACATTATAGGGGAGCTGAAGACAAAGTTGTGAGAAGGCTTAGAAATCAATACAAAACTTATGCTCTTAGTACCAACATCGATGCTTCTTCGAGGAAACATTTGGTTCATAGCCAATTGTGTGATAAAACTGCACCACCATGAAAGATGACTACGTCTCCAACGTAACCAAGGTGAACTAATGAAGGATATCATCTTTGTGGGTAACAAGCAAACAACACTGATAGAAGACAACTTGTTTTTCGTCAATAGTCGATCTACTTCACCAGCCGATGCAACCATGAGACGCAACTATGTGTTCGACGAGATTTTGTACTACAAACAGTAAAAAATAAAGAGGATAAATTAAACAATGTTGTCTAATGATAACTTGTGCAAATACTTTTCCGGTCATCGTGCATAAATACATGGAGCAAGGAGTGCCCATAAATGTGTGTTAGCAATGTCTTGCACAAATTCAAAAGAAAGGAAAAGAAAAGAAATATGCATATACCCATAGTGCACTTTTTTTGGACCGAGAGAATAGTGCGCATCTCTTGGGTTGATGGATTAGTTATATGCGTGCATGGGCATGAGCATGTGCATGAAATCAATTAGCACAAAATCATCACGTACCAATCCATGCATGCAAGGGCAAGTATTTAAGTACGGGTGGCGTGCGTGTACGTATTCAATTATATGCAGCCGTCCAGCAAGCGCATGTACGTACGCGAATACCCGAAAACCCAGCTAAAAGAAAACAAAATTAGAAAGAACTCAAAAAGGCAAGCTACACGTGAGAAGGCAAGTTTTCTCTCTCTCAATTTTGTTTGACGATTGACGTGCATCGCAAGAAGAAAGCGTTTGGAAAGAAAACTGATGATTGAATGGTCCTAACGCTGAGGCCTAAATTTTAGAATCTTTTGCACCGACATGCAACAGCCGTGCGTTCTGTATACTACCTATAAATACATGATGACCCAAACCAAAGCCAGGGAGGGAGGAGCCAGCCAGGCGAGAAGGTAAGCAACTGAGGCTAAGAGCTAGCTACCACATCTCACGCACCCGGGGGCAGCGCAACAATGAACGCAGCCGAGGAGATGATGGCGCGTTCACAAACCATGCAGTCGATGTGATGAGCCCACGAGGAGAGACGCCGACCACGGCGACAGTGGCGGCCTACCCACGACGAGCATGCATGTGGTACGTCTCCAACGTATCTATAATCTATGAAGTATTCATGCTATTATATTATCAACCTTGGATGTTTTATATGCATTTATATGCTATTTTATATGATTTTTGGGACTAACCTATTAACCTAGTGCCCAGTGCCAGTTTCTGTTTTTTCCTTATTTTTGAGTTTTACAGAAAAGGAATATCAAAAGGAGTCCAATTGACGTGCCAATTTTTGATGATTTTTATGGACCAAAAGAAGACTCCGGAGTAAAAGAGTTGGGCCAGGAGAGTCCCGGGGCATCCACGAGGGTGGTTGGCGCGCCCACCCCCCAGGCATGTGGTCCGGCATCGTGGACGCCTCGGACACCTCCTTGACGTGAGACCGATGCCAAAAATTCCTATAAATATAGAAACCTCAGAAAATTAACCTAGATCAGGAGTTCCGTCGCCAGAAGCCTCCGTAGCCACCGAAAACCAATCTAGGACCTCTCTGGCACCCTGCCGGAGCGGGCCGTCATCACCGGAGGGCATGGAGGAGGATCCCAGAGGGGCCATCATCACCATGAAGGCCAAGGACCAGAGGGAGAACCTCTCCCCATCTAGGGGGGAGGCCATGGAGGAGGAATCACAAGGGGAAGAACCTCTCCTCCTCTCCCTCGGTGGCACCGAAGTGCCATCGGGAGGGGAATCATCACCGCAGTGATCGTCTTCATCAACATCACCCTCATCTCTTTTACGCGCTCCACTCTCCTGCACCCCGCTGTAATCCCTACTTGAACATGGTGCTTTATGCCACATATTATGATCCAATGATGTGTTGCCATCCTATGATGTTTTGAGTAGATATCTTTTGTCTTTGGGTTGATTGATGATCTAGATTGGTATGAGTTGTATGTTTTACTTTGATGCTGTCCTATGGTGCTCTCCGTGTCGCGCAAGCGTGAGGGGTTCCCGCTGTAGGGTGTTGCAATACGTTCATGATTCACTTATAGTGGGTTGGTGAGTGACTGAAACACAAATCGGAGTAAGGGGGTTGTTGCGTATGGGAATAAAGAGGACTTGATGCTTTAATGCTATGGTTGGGTTTTACCTTAATGATCTTTAGTACTCGCGGATGTTTGCTAGAGTTCCAATCATAAGTGCATATGATCCAAGTAGAGAAAGTATGTTAGCTTATGCCTCTCCCTCATATGAAACTTCAACAGTGATTACTGGTCTTGTTAACGATTGCCTAGGACAATTCCGCACACCGATCCACCATTATTCCACACTTGCTATTTATAATATTTAGTAATATATTCTAAATTCATGATAATAGCACGTAATTTTATATTTTAGCTCTCCGATATCATACAAAGTTATCCTCTTCATACCCACAACCTAGTTTTATTTCTCGTTGCTAGTTGGAAGCAAGCGTTCGGTGTATGTAGAGTCGTATCAGTGGCAGATAGGGCTTGAGAGAATATTGATCTTAGCTTTAGCTCCTTGTGGGTTCGACACTCCATACTTATCACTTCCACCTTTGTAAATTGCTACGATGATTTCCTTGCACTTGGGGATTATCAAGCTCTTTTCTGGCGCCGTTGCCGGGGAGCAATAGCGTGGGGTTGATAGTCTCGTGTGTGCTTGTTTGCTTTCTTCACTAAGTAGATTTTGTTTTTCCTTTTTTGTTTCTGTTTAGTTGTGGGTGAAACATACAAAGAAATTTAAAAGAATGAAAATACCAATTTTTTTATTACTTGCCTCTCATGCCTAAAAAGTTTTTCAAAAGAGAAGTGATTGGAAAGTTATGCATTGAAGAAGTGAGGGTCGACCTTGAGCACTTGTGTTCATGCTCACAGAAACAATGTAGAATTTTTCATGGAAGTTTCTCTGTAAATAATTATCCCCTTATATGTATCCATTGTATTATAAAAATAATGTGACAAGCTTTGGTTTTAGGATGATTAGATTGCTTGTTTACTATGTGCAGAACAAAAACAGAAACTTTGGCTGTAGCGCGTCATTTTACAATTTTTACTGGAAAGTCAAATGGGTCTGAAAATTTTTGAAAATTACTTTTGTATAAATTTTTCAAATTTATTTCATAATTTTTGGAGATACAGAAGTTTACTAAACCTTTAGATTACTACAGACTATCCTGTTTTAGATAGATTCTGTTTTTCATGTGTTGTTTGCTTATTTTGATGAATCTATGGGTACTATCAGGGGGTATGAACCATGGTGCAGTTGGAATACAGTAGATATAGTTCTAATATGAAATTGGAATGAGTTTTCGACAGTACCTAAAGGTAGTGATTTGCTTTATTATACTAACGGATCTCACAAAGTTTTTGTTAAGTTTTTTGTGGATGAATTGTTCGAAGAACGAGGAGTTAACGATGTGAGAAGAATAAAGAGAGGCAAGAGCTCAAGCTTGGGGATGACCAAGGCACCCCAAGTAAATATTCTAAGTATATTCAAGCATCTAAGTTTGGGGATGCCCCGGTTGGCATCCCATCTTTCTTCTTCAACAATTATCGGTATACCTTGGTTTTTGTTTCGTTCACATGATATGTGTCCTTTGTTTTTTTGTTCTTCCTTTATGAACCATGCTAGTATGAGATATCCCTTCATTGATTTATAGAATGCTTCATGTGCTTCACTTATATCTTTTAAGTATGATCTTATTGAATTGCTCTTTGTGCTTCACTTAAATCTTTTGAGTATGGTTTTATAGAATGCTTTGTGTGCTTCACTTATACATTTTGAGCTTTGATATTGGTTAGTTTATATTAATTGTAGAAAGCTCCATGAAATTCACTTATATCTTTTTGAGTATGAATAATACTATCATCTAAAGCGGGTTTGGAGGAGTGTCAACTCTAGGAACTAGTGATCCCGCTATTCCGAATGAGAAGAATTTTGCTTATGTGGAGAGTAGAAAAATTTCTATGCTTGTAGATCATGAAAAGAATGCTTTATGTGATGGTTATATTTTTTAAATAATTCATGATGCTACTGGAAATTATTATGAGGGAGGAATACATGCTTGTAGGAGCGCAATAATATCAAGTTTTTCTCTCTATGTGCTTAAAGTTTTGAAGTTATACTTGTTTTTCCTTCCTATGCTAGTTGATTCTTGTTCCCATAAATTGTGTGCTCACAAAATCCCTAGGCATAGGAAGTGGGTTAGGTTTAAATGTGCTAGTCATATTCTTCATGATGCTCTCTTTATGTTCAAGTTTTATCTTTCATGTGAGCATCATTGAAATTATCATGCCTGGCTAAAAGGCATTAAAGAAAAGCGCTTGTTGGGAGACAACCCAATATTTACCCTTACTGTTTTTGTGTGTTTACATGATTAATCTACTGTAGTAATCATGTTTTATAGCTTTTGTTTCAATAAAGTGCAAAGTAAGACCTTTGGGAAGACTTGGGTGAAAGTTAGTGTGATCTTGCTGTAAAAAACAGAAACTTTGCGCTCACGAGATTAGCTGCCATTTTTTACAGAAGAGTGCTTTGGTGCTGATTGTTTTTGCAGAATATTAATAGACAAATTCCTCACGTCCACCAATTTATTTCATAATTGTTTGAGTAGCACAAGTATGGTTAGTGTTCAGATCATTACAGACTGTTCTGTTTCTGACAGATTCTGTTTTCATTGCATAGTTTGCTTGTTTTCTAGTTTCTATGACTTATATTCCTCAATATAAATTATAGAAATGATATGGTACAGTAGGCATTGTGTGAGAACAATTACGATCTTTGTCTTTGACAGTACCAAAGTGACTGGTTTACTCTTTATCATACTAACCTATCTCACGAAGTTCCGTTAAGTTTTGTGTGATTGAAGTTTTCAAGCTTTGGGTGAGATATCGATATGAGGAGAATAAGGAGTGGAAAGACCCTAAGCTTGGGGATGCCCGAGGCACCCCAAGGTAATATTTAAGGAAGACTCAAGTGCCTAAGCTTGGGGATGCCCCAGAAGGTATCCCCTCTTTCGTCTTCAAAACTATCGGTATACCTTACTCGGAGCTATATTTTTATTCGTCACATGATATGTGTTTTGCTTGGAGCATATTTTCAATTTTACTTGCTGTTTGAATAAAATCATTGGTTCTTAATTATTAAATGAAAAAGAATCCTCCCATGGCTAGTTAATTATTTGACTACTCAGTGTCCTTCACTATTATCTTTTGGAGTAGTTTGTCATTTACTCACATGCTTCACGTATATCCTATGAGTAAATGGTTGAATAATTGAACATCATAAATCTGAATTTATATATGTTTCATATGCTTATACCATGGGGAGTAATGACTTCACATATAATAAGTATAGTTAGTAAACTTATTGAAAGTTAGCAAACATAGAATTGGTCACTTGAACAATTCATGAAAGAATATTGAAGGAAGAGAGATTTCACATATAAATATACCATCTTGGACATCTTTTGTAATTGTGAGCACTCATTAAAATATGACATGCTAAAAGGTCGATGTCAGACAAGGAAGACAACGCAATGGGTTATGTTTTCTTATATCCGAAATAAAGTATATTGTCTTGGATCATCCAACATGTTGAGCTTGCTTTTCCCCCTCATGCTAGCCAAATTCTTTGCACCAAGTAGAGATAATAATTGTGCTTCCAAACATTCCTTAAACCAGTTTTGCCATGAGATTCCACCATACCTACCTATGGATTGAGTAAGATCCTTCAAGTAAGTTGTCATCGATGCATGCAATAAAAATTGCCCTCTAAATATGTATGATCTATTAATGTGGAGAAAATAAGCTTTATACGATCTTGTGATGTGGAAGAAATAAAAGTGACGTACTGCATAATAAAGGTCCATATCACAAGTGGCAATACAAAGTGACGTTCTTTTGCATTAAGATTTTGTGCATCCAACCATAAAAGCGCATGACAACCTCTTCTTCCCTCTGCAAAGGGCCTATCTTTTACTTTTATCTTCTACCTTATGCAAGAGTCATGGTGATCTTCACCTTTCCTTTTTACATTTTATCTTTTGGCAAGCACATTGTGTTGGAAAGATCCTGATATATATATCCAATTGGATGTAAGTTATCATGAACTATTATTGTTGACATTACCCTTGAGGTAAAAGGTTGGGAGGCGAATCTATAAGCCCCTATCTTTCTCTGTGTCCGATTAAAACTTTGAACCCATAAATATCACGTGAGTGTTAGCAATTGTGAAAAATGATAGTTGAGTATGTGGAGTTTGCTAAACCAAAGCTCTGACATAGACTCTTCCTGAAAATAAGATGAATTGCAATTGTTTGATGACTGAGAATATAGTTTGTTAGTTTCAAGAAAGTTTACGATCTATACTTTAACATGTGAATAGCTTGTTACTTGATCATGAAAACTTTTATGAAGATGAGCTACTGTTATGATATATAATTATGTTATAAAAAGTGATTGAAACTATCATTGATGAAACTTATGCACTTGCTAGCACTCACACTTCATAAATTATTTCTTTTATCATTTACCTACTCGAGGACGAGCAGGAATTAAGCTTGGGGATGCTGATACGTCTACAACATATCTATAATTTATGAAGTATTCATGCTATTATATTATCAACCTTGGATGTTTTATATGCATTTATATGCTATTTTATATGATTTTTGGGACTAACCTATTAACCTAGTGCCTAGTGTCAGTTTCTGTTTTTCCTTGTTTTTGAGGTTTACAGAAAAGGAATATCAAACGGAGTCCAATTGATGTGCCAATTTTTGACGATTTTTTATGGACCAAAAGAAGACCCCAGAGTAAAAGAGTTGGGCCAGGAGAGTCCCAGGGTGTCCACGAGGGTGGGGGCACGCGCACCCCCCAGGCGTGTGGTCCTGCCTTGTGGATGCCTCGGACACCTCCTTGACATGTGACCGACGCCAAAAATTCCTATAAATACAGAAACCTCGGAAAATTAACCTAGATCGGGAGTTCCGCCGCCAGAAGCCTCCGTAGCCACCAAAAACCAATCTAGGACTTCTCTAGCACCCAGCCGGAGGGGGCCGTCATCACCAGGGGGCATGGAGGAGGATCCCGGAGGGGCCATCATCACCATGAAGGCCAAGAACCAGAGGGAGAACATCTCCCCATCTAGGGGGAGGCCATGGAGGAGGAAGCACAAGGGGGAGAACCTCTCCTCCTCTCTCTCGGTGGCACCGGAGTGCCATCGGGAGGGGAATCATCGCCGCGGTGATCGTCTTCATCAACATCACCATCATCAACATCAACCTCATATCTTTTATGCGGTCCACTCTCCCGCACCCCGCTGTAATCCCTACTTGAACATGGTGCTTTATGCCACATATTATGATCCAACGATGTGTTGCCATCCTAAGATGTTTTGAGTAGATATCTTTTGTCTTTGGGTTGATTGATGATCTAGATTGGTATGAGTTGTATGTTTTACTTTGATGCTGTCCTATGGCGCCCTCCGTGTCGTGCAAGCATCAGGGGTTCCCGCTGTAGGGTGTTGCAATACGTTCATGATTCGCTTATAGTGGGTTGGTGAGTGACTGAAACACAAACCCGAGTAAGGGGCTTGTTGCGTATGGGAATAAAGAGGACTTGATGCTTTAATGCTATGGTTGGGTTTTACCTTAATGATCTTTAGTAGTTGCAGATGCTTGCTAGAGTTCCAATCATAAGTGCATATGATCCAAGTAGATAAAGTATGTTAGCTTATGCCTCTCCCTCATATGAAACTACAATAGTGATTACCGGTCGTGTTAACGATTGCCTAGGACAATTCCGCACACCGATCCACCATTATTCCACACTTGCTATTTATAATATTTAGTAATATATTCTAACTTCATGATAACATCACCTAATTTTATATTTTAGCTCTCTGATATCATACAAAGTTATCCTCTTCATACCCACAACCTAGTTTTATTTCTCATTGCTAGTTGGAAGCAAACGTTCGGTGTACGTAGAGTCGTATCAGTGGCAGATAGGGCTTGAGAGAATATTGATCTTACCTTTGGCTCCTTGTGGGTTCGACACTCCATACTTATCACTTCCATCTTTGGAAATTGCTACGATGATTCCTTGCACTTGGGGATTATCAGCATGCGCCCAAGGAGATGAAGAAACGGGAGTAGACCAAGCCCTGGTGACTAATTTTATTTGTTATTGTGCATTTTCATCTATCAGGTGCCGCACAAAGAGAGCAGAGGAGAGAAGAGAAAGCACGCAGAACAAGACGTGCCCGCGACGATAGCATTGAGGATGAGACGCGCCCGTGGCGGCAGCATCGTGGAGATCGGATGAACGGCGGACAAGCGTGCACACGGGCCGTGGAAATACGTGCGCGGGGAGTATGTTGGGGATATGACTATCAGATATGACCCGCCCAGGAGGGGTCGGGTCATCCTTATGGCGGTTCATCTAAATGAAGCACAAGAGTATATTAAATATGGCGGTTCATAAACAGGATTGTTAAAGGGCCAAACCCGAAGGCGGATTAAGGCCCATAAGTGTAAATCGCCATATATGCGTAGACTTGTAATGTAAGGCATGTAAGATAAGTCACCAAGCCGGACACATTCTATGAGCCGGCTGGGACTCTGTAGGCCACAGGGCGTCAACCCATGTATATATGGGGATGACCCAGCAATGGCTTAGGGCAAGAAACAACAAGTCGAAAGCCAGGCAAAGCATGTTTGCTCCCTGGTAATTGAAACCCTAGCAATACCACCTCAAACTAGAGTAGGCCTTTACCTTCACCGCAAGGGGCCGAACCAGTATAAACTCTCAGTGTCCTTTGTCCCATTTAACCCCTTTAAGCTAACCTCGTCGCAATGCATCCACAACTAAGTCCTTCTACGAGGACATCTGCCGTGACAATTCGATGATAGTTGGTGCCCATCGTGGGGACAGCGCATGGTGGTTTTGAGTTCTTAAAGGGCAGCTTCGAAGGGCTCAAGGGATACGCTATGGGCCGGATGACCAAGAGTCGTCGCGGTAACCTCTACATCGACAATGCAGGCTAGGTCCCCGAGGCCGGCTCAATTGAGTACGGGTAACGGGTCCCCTTCGGCGGAATCCACGTCTTCATCGACAAGATCATCGAGCTGGGACCTGAGCCGGACATCTGCCCTGACATCATCGAGACGGCTCAGCATGCACGACCCGCCCAGGCTCAACCCGCCGTAAAGCATATCTTCGTTGGGTTTACCCATGGGGCTGAGTTGGAAGGCTCTGTCTCTGGCGGTGAGACAGCCATCTACTCTGATGATGAGTCGTCCACAGGCGAGACCAACTCAATGTATCAGCTACAAGACAGGTGGCTTGGGGGCTGTTCCGATGGTGATAGTATTCTGGATCCCCGTGAGCCACCGAATAGGGTGGCGATCTTCATGGCTGGCACCCAGCCGGTTCTTGGTTCGACAGCCACCGCGGCTATGACTTCTAATGCAGCAGCAGTAACGACAGCTGAGGCTGGCGGTTCAGGGCGTCTGCCGGCTCAAGTCTTAACATATCTATTGGATGCTCTGGCGACTCTGATGGAGGTTGAGGTAACCCCAGACAACCAGGAGAGGCACAAGGTAGAAATAGCTAAGTTGCGTGATGAGATAGCGCAAGCCAAGGTGGAATTAGCAGCAGAAAACACCAGGATGGCTGCAGAGCGGGCCGTTTTAAGTGCCCAAGCATAGCTGATTCAAGAAGATTCATACCGGCTCATGGTGGATCAGAACACGCCAAACAAAGTTTTGAGGAGAAAATACCGGAGTCGTCTGCCCTCAGTTTATGAGTCAAGGGACCTCCTCGAAGCTGAGTCTTTATCACCACCTTACATATTCATTTAAGAGGCTCATCGCCCAAACCTCGGGGACCAAATAGAGTTGGATGCACAACACAGCCCAAACATAGGTCCCTGACGAGCACAATTTGTAAGCATGTCACTTGGGGGCTTCCTGTTCAAACATAGGCGTATTCGACCAAAGAGAACATTACATTACTACCCTCTTGACCAGGTTTGTTCAAACATAGGCGTATTTGACCAAAGAGAACATAACCTGTTCGGGTCATCCTACCTGTAACCATCTGCTTCAACTCCATCAGGTAATCCTGATTGACCCGCCGAACTCTTAAACGATCAGTCTTTACGGTGTATTCGACCAAGATCTGAGCTCGTTAAGGTTCAAATGGCGGCTTGTCATGCAAGAGCATGCTTTACAGATAGTCAGGATGGATCCAGGCTTCATAAGCCGCCTTCCTTGAAACTTGGATAAATCGACCCGTGATGTATGTTGTTACTCTGACCCCGCGTACTCCTGATAAGTCTATAAAGCAAGATACGACTTTAACTGGGTTCAAATGTCGATTGGGTACTGTGAGTCAGGATCACGGAATGCACGAACAATCCAGTGGCTCAGGCTAGTTTCATCGAAGAAGACACTTTGGCTTGGCAGCCTACAAAAGCCTCGACTTTCTTTTGATTTCTTATTTGTATTCTTCATATGGTTTTTTCGTTGCCTTGTGGTTTTCTACAAGTCGGGCCCAGCTGCCTAGTTTACGGCTCATATTTGAAGCATACTTTTGGTTTTTACAACCCGTCAGGAGGGCAGACTCTAAGTCGCCAGAGCGTAATGAATCCTATGTTCAGAGTTATAGCTCTAACACCTCTAACTGCATGAAGCTGATAAGCCGGCAGTCTAAGCATATACTACAGGTATGACACCTTATTTAACAATTGTTAGATCAGCCCTAGTTATGGACTATTCGTCCTCATTGGCTTTAATTGGATATCATGACCCGCCCAGCGGTAAACCGCTAGGGTACTTGTGACTTGTTTGTGTGCAGGAAAATAATCGAGTTTGATCTACATAAATCAATACTGTTATAAGAGTAAATGGATCATCTTTCAAACTGGCAGATCAGCAGTATTAAGCAAAAAGCAGAAATGTGCACGATGGCACGACAGATTCAAGTTTTTACTACCCTATTACATGGCTCCATGAGCCGAATGAGATCAAATGTTTTTTTTCAAAGATCAAGTATCTAAACCGCCCGGCGGTTCAATTTTCTTAGCCTTGCTGATTGGAGGCTTCTGCATCATCCTTTGCTGGTTCTTTGTCCTCCTCCGCCGTCTGAAAATTTGGTGATCAGCAGTCGATGCCAGGTAAAGCTTCAAATTAAGCCTCATCATCTATAAGATCAGACGGTTCAACTTCAGGGGAAAAAGTGTGCTTACGAATTGGGGGATTAAGTCAATCACTCTATAAGCTGGGGTCGGCATTTTCTGGTTCTCCCTGTTATAAGCCGGATGGTATTTTGAAAGATCCGAGTCATTGGCAATCATAGTCGCCATGGGACATATCTCTTTCACACAAGCAGAGAAGTCCTTTTGATCAAATGGCGTGCCATCTTCCTTCAAGCTTGGGTAACCAGTGGCTACCTCAGACGGGTGAAGCTCTGGTACCCATGCCTTGGCCCGGCTCAAAGCCGTCACAGCACCGGCTCTTCCAGATGACCGTTTCATCTCCTCAAATCTTGCAGGCAGCACAGACAGTTTCTTCAACACATCTATCTACATAGTAGGCGCTTGATTTGTTGGAGAGATTGCGGCCAGCGCCCGTTGAGCTCTAGTGTATAGCTATTTGACAAGTGTATAAACAGCTTTGAGCTTCACAAGCATGTCTTGATTAAGGTTGCTGCTCCTGGGACCTGGATATATTACAGATTGGTTAATGGCGGGTTATATTATCACGACAAGGATTCACTTTTGATGACTAGCAAGGCGACTCACTAAAGATAACAAAAACCATCTGAGATACACAGTGTTTTAAACCGGTGAGCTCAGCGGTCACCTCTTGAAGAGCTGCCTTTGCTTTCTCAGCCCGCTGTGTTAAAGCAGTCTTTTCTTCAGCCCAAGTGTTTTTCTCCGCTGCAAAACAGGTCTTCAGCTTTTCTGACTCAGTCATGCTAAACTGGAACTTTGACTCAGCTTTCTAGGTCTTAGTTTCCTGAGTCGCTAGTCGGGTCTTTACATCATTCAACTGAGATTCCAGTTCAGCAGTAGCAGCCTGTATGAAGTATAGAGTTATCAACACATTTATATCAGAGTTACAAGAATATATGTCCCAAGTATTTTGCAAGCAACAACAGTTGGCACTTGGGGGCTAATGTCTGTCAAAGAAATTTTTCAAGGAAACGATTCTTATGAATAAAATCCCAAGCACTTTGCAAGCAAGACTACTTGGCACTTGGGGGGTAATGCATATTGCTTGTATCTTCTTGATGATGAGCCGGATGTGCTATAAATAGTCTGAGCTGACTCATGGGGGCTATGCAGTTAAGCTCTCCTATCTTATACAATGATAACTAGGACCGGCTCATTCATGCTGATTAAACCGACCCTTGGGGACTACAGATGCAAAGCTAAACTGCTTCAACTTCCGGTTTAATTTTAGAACCAGACTTGGAGGGATTCTATGACAGAAACTTATGAATTCTTCTAAAGTCTACAACTTATTCAATCTTCTCATGACCAGTAGACTTGGGGGCTGGTAGGATGTACATAACTTATTTAAAAGCCGTAAGTCATACCTCATATTTCTGGTGCATCTGTTTCACCATATCAATCTCAAGGTCGCGACTAGAATGAACTTGGTTAGGATAACAAGAGAATACTTCATTGACAGTCAATTGAGAGTAATCAGCAATGTCGAATTTCATTTTCTGCCTCTCAATGAACTCATCTTTCGCGGAGTGTTTGGCTAAAATGGTTGGATGTTTCGGTTCTTTGAAGCTGGTGCCAGTAATGATAACATCTTCACCATATTCTTCTGGTGGCTTAAGTGGATTGGATGACTCAGTGAGCACAGGATTGGCATCAGTATGATCACGGGAGAGGTCAGGAATCTCAGGCAGAGCATTAGTGGCAGGTTCTTCTGGCTGTTTGTCAGAAACTTCAGGTACAGGGACTTGTTGCTCTAGCTCAACAACTTCAGGTGCCTCAGTTGGCTTGGTCACCTTCGCCTTCTTGTTAGGCTTTGCTTGACCACTGCATGGGATATGACAAGTCAGTATAAATATAAGAGTATAAAGAGTTACAGAGTAAAATTAATTGCCATTACCCAATGGCAGTTTTAAAAGCTGGCAACTCGGTTTGCGATGAGTCGCCAGAGGAAGAACGGGCAAGTTCCTGGTTAATAGTCATCAACAGAGTTAAGTGATAGGCAAATAAGACCCGCCAGCGGGTTAAAGGAGTAAGTTAAAAAAGAACCTCATTTCGCCGTTTTCGAGGAGCGGGAGTGTTCGGTAAACTGGAGGACAATTCTTCACCTCCACTGGTCCAGGTCTGACGTCGATTCTCGTGTTGCTGTCGCTTAAAAAGAAAGCGAGGATCTAACTAAGCCAAGGGATGAGAAAACCTTACTTTCCGGGTTACTTGCCAAAGTTTCTGCCTTGGCAAAGGTTCTGAGCCGGAGGAAATAATAGTTATCTCTTCTTCAACTACTTGGCTGGCTCCCGTGTCATCCTGATAATAGTCAGTGTCAATAAGATGATTGAAAAACAAGCCAAGAGAGTCAAGGGCTACCTCCGACTCAAAGGTGTCATCCAGATTAAGCAGATCAGAGGCGATTGGTTTCTTCTTTTTCTTGGTCATCTTCTTGACGGTTTTCTTGGCGGCTTTCTTGGCAGCTTCATGATCATATGCCTTCTTCCAAAAATCAGACTTAGCATGTGAAAGTCAACAAAAGTTGAAGTTAATAGGATATTCAAATGATGAGTTGAAAGCAAAGCAATTTAGAGACTCACATCTGGTGGCAGGTTAAGTTTGCAGAAAGGGTTTAGACCCACTTTGCTGCAGTCCTCAGAATCTTCATTCAGAAGAGTTCTTGTCATTTCAGTAATTGCATCATCAGACAGACGCAAAGGGTACCTAATCTTCTTCTTCTATGTGCTATCATCTATTTGCAGGATACCTAAGGATGCCCCTGGAGCACAACAGACACACACACCCACCGAAGCGATGGCATGCAAGTACAGATGTGATGGCAACGACGACACACACCCAGGAAGGAGACACGCCCGTGGCAGCGTCGTCAAAGTGGAACTCAAGCACGAAGGAGCATGTGCCTGTGATGGCCACGTAGGCCCTGTCTTGTGGCGACGAGCATGCCACGGAGATGACGACACGTGCACTAGGAGAGGACAGCCAACCAAAACATGTAGGAGGCAGCTGGTGGAGACGAGGTGCACACAAGACGGAGCAAGAAGAAGATGCACCGTGGCAGCAGCGTCGAGAACATCAGGAAGGCCGCGCCCACGATAGCGGCACACTGGTTGGGCAACATGCACATGGCTTAGCGCTGTCCGATGGCGGCAGTGCATGCACGAAGAAGGATCCGTGGAGGCCAAATATGTACTTTTATATCTCTTTTGTGTATGCAGGTGCCACAAACACATCTCAACCCGAGGAGGTAGAGAGCATGCATCACATGGGTTGAAGATGAGGTCGCCATGTACCCGACGGGCACAGACAACATTCCTACCATGGACGAGGCGCCCACCGCGGTGGCACGCTCATCGGGCATCAAGCATGCTGCTTTTCTATGTCCGGCGGTGGTTGTAATGAGGCGGAGCATGCGTGAAGGAAAACTCGGATGGCGCGTGCACTAATGACCAATAACTTATCTCTACATATATCTATCCCTCTTTGTATTCATAGGTACACGCAACCGAATAGAAATCACATGGCGAATCCAGGACAGAGTCATCACGGCCGTAGGCGGCGGACGACGCACCTGGTGGAGAGGAGCCCAGGATTCCAGAAGGAGTCCGGTGGCGTCCTCGCACACACGGATGCATGCTAGAACAAGGAGGTCATCACCCACTTCTTCAACCCTAGTGACAAGGAGACAAGGAACTCGTCGCAGCCACCGCCATCAAGCAGGTGTCACAGAAGATGGCGTTGTCGAGCTTGAGGGACGCCGCCGGCGTCCACTTCGTCAAGATGGTGCCTTGAAGGATGGCGATACGGAGCTCGCCCGGATGATGCTCCATCGTCTTCTTCATCAAGCCGGCGCCATAGAGGACGGAGGCATGGAGCTCATGAAGATGCCGCCACCATGCCATGGAGGATGGAGGTGCGGAGCTCGCTAAGATGACGCCCATCATCAACATCATCAAGCTGGTGCCACATAGGATGGAGGCATGAAGCTAGCAGGACAATAACACCGAGGTCTAGCTCGTCAAGCTGGAGCCCGCAACTCAGAGGCCATGAAGATGACACAGGCTCCCTGTGCCACCCACAACATGAAGCCCGTGATATGAAGAATATGGCGCTACATGATGACACATCTTCACCGACCCTTAACACGATCCCGTAATGTGTTTACTTTGTCTTGGCGGACCACCGAATACGGCGTCCAGCCAAGACAAGGTGCACTCTTCATGGCGTACATGTATCGACATATAGGCGGTGTTCTCCTTGTCTTAGTAGACCACCGAATACGACGTCTAGCTGAGACGAAGCATCAACCACACCCCTCCATGACACCATCTTTCTTTGGCACTGCGATGTTTTGCCCTTGTCTTGGTGGACCACCGCATACAGCGTCCAGCCGAGACGAGGTGCACCCTTCGTTGCATACGGGTCTCATCGTCGTATGGGCTGCGTGATCCTTGTCTTAGCAGACCACCGAATATGGCGTCTAGCTGAGACGAGGCATCAACGGCCCCTCTCCATGATGTCATGTTTCTTCAGTCCCGCGGTGTGATCCTTGTTTTAGCAGACCACCGAATACAGTGTCTAGGCAAGATGATGCATACACCACGCCCCTCCAAGATGTTACCTTTCACGGCCTCGTGAGGCAGAGTCTTTGTCTTCATAGAATGTCGTAACCCCGGGGTCTAGTCGAGACGAGATACCAACCACACCGGCCATGCCGATGCGACTGTGCGTTGGTTTTACATTGACGCCGGTCTCCACAAAAGAATACTCCTGCGAGGCAACCCCTTGCATACACCAATAAAGCCGCTATATCATCAAGAAGTCTGAGCCAAGCAGGATCCATGCTACTCCAACACCAACTACATCAACGCAGTCAAGACCGATGGGGCGCGACAGCGAGGGCGGACATGGCTAGCATAAAGTCATGTTTTGAGTGGCATGTGTACCGATGAGGACATGGGCTTTCCCGCTGCCCACATCTACACACACCTATATCATCATGCATGAAGAATGCAAAGCGAAGATGATGCAGATGACCACACGACTTAATCGGAGGTATCTGGTGGAGCAACCTGCGGGAGTAATTAACCGGGAGCCTTCTGAGGCCCCGGGAACCAGGAGATCGCACATCGCTCTAGTGAGGTTGGCCGTGCTAGTAGGCCATGGAGCCCATTCATTTTATGGGATCTTGTAATTTTGTTTATCCGATGAGATTAATGAAATACTTGTTTCCCGTACCCCTTTTCTTTGTGTACTACGGTACACTGGCACGCCCGCCTTTTCTTTTCCCCGGTACATGAGAGAAATCCTTACTCCTTCTCTTCCCTTCTCACGGAGTCACCATAAGATTTTTCTTGTGTCAAACAAATTGGCACACCCAGTGGGACGTGGTTCTCCTCCCATCTTTGCTTTGTTGTGGTCATCGAAATCGTCTTCGCCAATCTGGCAATGCGCACATCATGCTGCAAGGATCTTCGTCGATATGAACTCTTTCTTGCAGGTGGACTCTCCCATGCCAGCAAATCAGAGCCAGTGATGATCTAGCCCGGATCATTGCCGCCTATGGTCTTCATTGAGCATGGAGCCAAGGTCTACATGCATCAATCCCAAGATCTTGCGCAGTTACAAACTGTGTAGGCAAAAAAGGCGCTAAGGTGGGAGGTCGCCAAGGCGAAGAAGGAGGGTCATGAGCTAATGGTTGAGGCGCGCCCCCTGTTGAAGGAGTCAACAAGGGCGGTTATGAAAGGAGATGTGGAGGCAACTCAACGCCTTCACACTAGGGCTGGCAACAGGCGAGCAAGTGTGGCTTGCCTTCACGCCACTACCACGACCTCACACTCGGAGCCGCCAACACCAACACCATGGCGCATTGAGGTCAAGCTGCAGGAAGGCTTGGAGGCCATCTTCCACAACCTGCATAGGCACATGGTGAACTCTTGTTTTTTCAAAAGCGCTCATCCTCTGTGCAACTACAAGGGGAAGAATTGCAAGGCCCTACAATTTCCATCAACCTCGACAATACTCAAAGAAGTGCATGGGTGCCATGTCTCCACAACTTGGCGGTTGATGGATTGATCACTCTCCAACGATAATAGGTTCTCCATCCTTTGCTTCAAGACACGACACTAGGTGGCAAAGATTCAAGGTGTGGATCTTTGCCTACTCCAGGAACACATGAACCATATACAGAGGCATCTCCATGATGAAGGAGCGCCGAATACTTCATTAATGCAAGGTGTAGGTAGGATAAGGCGCCAATCCCGAAGTCATCATCCTCATCATGAGCGCCTCGACGACAGTCTTCACCAACTCACCACTTAGAGTGGTGGCATCCTAACATGCCCCCACGTTGTAAACAATGGCAAGACAAGACGGTGGGGGGAACCCTCAACCCACTCAAAGGTGGCGACCACGGACCCTCTACGGAAAACTCTTCCACCATGACATGTGCCCTGTCCTTGGTGGGAAGCTCAGCCACAACTCAAGGTGATGGCGTATAGGGCTGCATCGTCCACTCGACACCATGCGCCACCCCATCTCTCCAGGTGAAGGCCCGTCAATGCATCCACCAACTTGAACTCGCCAGAGGTGACACATCACTCATCCAAGGCGCGGTACCGTCCATACCATCACCAACATTGAGTGGCCCCAAGGTGGGGCGCCGACTACACCTTCGTCAACCTGGAGTGCCCCCAATATGGGCGCCATCCACCTCTGTCGACACGGAGCACGGTTAGGCAGGGCTCCTTTTTCACCTTCGTCAACACAAATTTGGCTAAAGATGGGGCACCATCTACACCACTACCAACGCAGAGCAAGCTCGGAGGCGGAGCACCTTCTACACCACCATCAACATGGAGCTTGCATAAAGTCGGGTGCTGTCTACATGACCTTGCAGCCTGCCCGAGGCTGGCATACTTTTTGCATCATGGTCGACACGGAGCTCGCCTAACGGCGGGCATATTCTACACCATCTCGAAGCTCATCCAAGGGGGGCATTGTCAACCACCCACAACATGGAGGTCCCCCAAGGCGGGACACCTACACTGCCATCGACACTTAGCCCATCGATGTTGAGGAACCATCTACACCACCATTGACGTGGAGCTTTCCTGAAGTGGGGCTAGGTCGACACTACCATCCAGGTGGAGCTTGGCCCGGGCAGGGATCGGTCTACACTGCCATCGATGCGGAGCACACCCAAGGTGTTGTGCAATCTACGCTGATAAACATGCCTAAGTTGGGGACGCCACCTATGCTGCACCGACACAAGCTCACCCCAGGTGGGGTGTCATTTACACCATCGCTGAGGCGGAGCACCGGACATACCATTGTTGATGCAGAGCTCGTCTGAGGAAGGACGCCATCTATGCCATTGGAAAAGGAGCTTTCATGAGGCGGGAACAATGTTGACCCCATCGCAGACATAGAGTTCGCCTAAAGGCGGGCGACATCTACACCAACATAGAGCTCGCCAAAGGCAGGTGAGGGAGTTCTGGATTAGGGGGTCCCCGGGCGTTCGGGCTATGTGACGTGGGCCAGAATGGTGGGCCGTGAAGATACAAGATAGAGGCTTCCCCCCGTGTCCAGATGGGACTGTCGGCGTTCTGGGAAAGGGGGTCCCCAGACTTGCCTGCCTGCGGCCCGCAGCGTGGCTGAGCCAGCAGGCCGTACGACCCATCATCACCAACAAAACACCCAAGACCCTCGTGAGGGTCCAAGCCTCGCGAGGCGGACGATGCAAGACCTCCTGGGGAGTAGCCTAGCTAGGCAGGCTCACGAGGAGCGGAGATATCAAGGCGGGGCAAACCTCACAAGACCCTCGTGACGTGAGCCATGACGCACGACACCAGGCGAGCGCTAGCGCGCGCAGCGTCCTTGTTTCCTCTTTGGTGCTAAGGAGGCCAGCGTAGGCGAAGAGTACCGAGGCATCAGGCAAAGGTTGCTATATTGGTGCAACGAGACCAAGACCAGGAGGACGGGAAGACGAAGGTCATCGTGGAGCCCAAGACGACGTCACCACTAGAGCCTTTGGCAGGCAAAGCCACTTTTGTCAGGATATCTTGTACTAGCTGTCCCCCTTTGAATTAGCCCGCCATTGTTGGCTCCCTTCCCGCTTGATATTTGGGAAGAGCACCAGGGCCTATATAAAAAGGACTAGCCACCACCTTAGAGAGGACGGGGAGAGAGACGGATCATTCAATCCACCCACACACACACACACAAGCTCACCGAGCTCAAGAACACCTCAACCTCAGGAGGCTGTTCTTCCCTTGTGTTGTTCATCAACAGCCCTAGAGTGTAACACCCGGATAATCAAGCTACAGTAATCCCACGCTAATGGTGCCACGTCACCACGATTACTATTGTTAACCTTACGTTGGTTCGAAACCGTTTCAAATATTCAAATTTGAATAATGTCAACAATAAGAGTTTTTCAAAATTTAAAACAAAAATGTCCGGGAGGTGCCATATTTTGCATATGTAATTATGTGGTAATAAACACATTTTTATAAAAATTCCTAAGTATTTTAAAATTAACTAAAACATAAAAGAAAATAAATAAAAACAAAAACAAAAAAACTAAAAGAAAATAAAAGAGGAAACCCCCTGGCCTCTGGCCCAGTTGGCCATTGGGCCAACCCACCCGGCCGGCCCATCTCCTCTCCTTAACCCCCTCCCCACTCCACTGGGCGCC
>NC_041386.1:411671961-411678349 GCF_002162155.2 Triticum dicoccoides
CGCTCGCGCTGGCCACGGCCGCCCGACACCCCCCTCGCTGGCCGCCGCCCGCTCGCGCCCGCGGCCCCCTCCTTCTTAGCTCGCTGCCGCTACCCTGCCCATGGCTCCGCCGCTATGGCCTCCGGCCGCCGCTATGAGCTACGCCAACTGCCGCTCCCGCGCCGCTCCCTACATCCCCAGGTCGCCGTGGCCTCGCCTGAGCCGCTTCCTCGCCGCCGCGGCCGCTTGGCCGGCGTCGTAGCCACCGGCCGGACCCCCCCACGCGCTCGCTGCCCGGGTCCATTCGCCCCGGCACCCCACGCCTGAGAACCGCGCCCATTCGCCCGCTAAGCCCCTGGCCCAATGATAGCCGGGGCCCACCCAGAACGATTTAATAAAAAGGAATTAAAATAAATAAATAACTAAAAATAAAAATATTATTAATTAATTAATTAACAAACTAACTAATTAATTCTGATTAAATTAACTAAGTATGATTAATTAACCTAATGACTAATTAACCTAATTAACTACTATTAATTAACTAAATAGTCTATGACCAGTGGGACCCACCTGTCAGGTTGACCAGGTCAACTGCTGACGTCATGTTGACGTCAGCAAATACTGTTTTGGATAATTTTGGATTAAATAAATTAGATAAATCCTAAAAATGATTTAAATCTTTTAAAATCAATATAAAATAAACTGTAACTCGGATGGAAAAACTGTGTACATGAAAGTTGCTCACAAAGACAAGACGAACCCGGATATGCAGCCCGTTCGTCTGCCATGCATCCCTAGCATAGTGAACACGCAACTTTCACCCTCAGGTTCATCTGTCCGAAAACACGAAACCCCGGGGATATTTTCCTGGATGTTTCCCCCCTTCACCGGTACCACCTCATACCGCGTTAGGGCACCCCTAGCATCATGCTTTGTCATGTCATGCATCGTCATGCATCTGTTTGCTTAATATTTATTGTTTCTTCCCCCTCTTCTCTTGCTAGACACCGAGACCAACGCCGCTGCTACCCAGTACGACTACGGTGTTGACGACCCCTCTCTCTTGCCAGAGCAACCAGGCAAGCCCCCCCTTTGATCACCAGATATCGCCTATTCTTCTCTCTAATACTTGCACTAGAGTAGTGTAGCATGTTACTGCTTTCCGTTAATCCTATTCTGATGCATAGCTTGTCATTGTTGCTATAGCTGTTGATACCTCACCTGCAATCCTAAATGCTTAGTATAGGATGCTAGTTTATCATCAGTGGCCCTACATTCTTGTCTGTCTGCCATGCTATACTATCGGGCCATGATCACGTCGGGTGTTGACCAAGGGTATATACTTATATACATATTATATGATATATGTTGTGACTAAAGTCGGGTTGGCTCGTTGAGTACCCGTGGTTGATTCACGAATTGGGGGCTGGAAGGACATACTTTCCCGACGACCCTCTGTGTGGATCTTTGTGGCGGAGCAACAGGGCAGGTTGAGACCACCCAGGTGAGAGGTGGGCCTAGCCCTGCTCGGCGTTCGCGGTTACTTCAAGATAACACGCTTAACGAGATCTTGGTATTTGATCTGAGTCTGGCTACTGGCCTATACGCACTAACCAACTACGCGGGAACAGTTATGGGCACTCGACGTCGTGGTATTAGCCGAAGCCTTCGTGACGTCAGCGACTGAGCGGCGCGCGCCGGGTTGGACAGTGTAACATAACTTCCTTTGTAATGGAGGTTGCTAGGTCTGCTCACCGCCCGCCCTCGCAACATGCAGGTGTGCAATGGGCGATGGGCCTAGACCCCTGCGCCATAGGATTTAGACCAGCATGCTGACCTCTCTGTTGTGCCTAGGTAGGGCTGCGACGTGTTGATCTTCTGATGCTGGGCATGACCCAGGAAAGCGTGTCCGGACAAAGGGGATCGAGCATGTTGGGAAATGTGGTGCACCCCTGCAGGGAAGTTAATCTATTCGAATAGCCGTGATCTTCGGTAACAGGACGACTTGGAGTTGTACCTTGACCTTATGACAACTAGAACTGGATACTTAATAAGACACACCCTTCCAAGTGCCAGATACAACCGGTGATCGCTCTCTCACTGGGCGACGAGGGGAGGATCATCGGTTAGGATTATGCTATGCGATGTTACTTGGTGAACTTACCATCTACTCTCTTCTCCTACTGCAAGATGGAGGTTCCCAGAAGCGTAGTCTTCGAAAGGACTAGCTATCCCCCTCTTATTCCGGCATTCTGTAGTTCAGTCCACATATGATACCCCCTTTTGCCATTTGATACCAATGCATACATATGTAGGGTAGCTCCTTGCTTGCAAGTACTTTGGATGAGTACTCACGGTTGCTTTGCTCCTCCTTTTCCCCCTTTCTATACTCGATTGCTGTGACCAGACGATGGAGACCAGGAGCCAGACGCCACTGTCGATGATGGCTTCTACTACTCGGGAGGTGCCTACTACTATGTGCAGCCCACTGACGATGATCAGGAGTAGTTTAGGAGGATCCCGGGCAGGAGGCCTGCGCCTCTTTCGATCTGTATCCCAGTTTGTGCTAGCCTTCTTAAGGCAAACTTGTTTAACTTATGTCTGTACTTAGATATTGTTGCTTCGTTGACTCGTCTATGATCGAGCTCTTGTATTCGAGCCCTCGAGGCCCCTGGCTTGTAATATGATTCTTGTATGACTTATTTTATTTGTAGAGTTGTGTTGTGATATCTTCCTGTGAGTCCCTTATCTTGATCATACACGTTTGCGTGTATGATTAGTGTACGGTCAAATCGGGGGCACCACAAGTTGGTATCAGAGCCGACTGCCTGTAGGAATCCCCCTTCCACACTCCTTGGCCGAAGTCGAGTCTAGTCACTGAAAAACTTTTACTAACATGTATGTGTGCCTTACGGGCCCATGTCACCATTTGGGTGGCATTATGATCTTTTACTCCTCGATCCTTACTCTGGGACTCTGAACTCTCTTCTACTCGGGTTAAACAATTTTACTAACTCTAACATTAGGATCCCATGACCATGTTCACCCCAAAGTTGGATAAGCCCTAGCTATTCTTTATAGTAGTATATTGAACATTATCCACACTGTCATTTGACTCCTTTGAAACATCTTTGTTTTCAGATGGAACCCACAAGACAGGTCGTGCGCCACACGACGGCCATTGGTGCCTCAGGATCACCTGCTGTGTTGGTTGAGATGATGACCTATCTGGGTTATCGCTGGCACCCTGAGTACACTGTCTACGAGGAGTACCAGGACTTTAACCAGGAGCAGTACCGTGCCATCGTCCACCTCTACTCTCGGGAGTATGACTCCACTACCGTGTTGCACATTGCTCGTGGTGTTGGAGTGACTATCGACATGGCGGTCCACGATGCTGCTTATGCTGCTCTGACACGTCTTCGTGGAGAGTATCGGGAGTTGGACACCTCCCCTTTCAGGCACATTGCTATTGCATCCGATGTTGGTGCGGAGGGATACTACACTGCTGCCTACTCCAATGTCACCCGAGAGCCCTTCTACCATCAGAACCTCGTTCTGCATGCTGATGGGCTGGATAGAGCTAACCGAGCTCTTTGCCACGAGTTGTACACCACCTGTTAGCACCTGTACCATGCTCTGACACTGTTACACCCCTCTGTCCGATCTGGTGACCTGCCACGTTCTGTGATCTACCTTGCCAGGACCATGATGCCCCGGGGCGTCGGCTGGCCAGATGTGGGAGGCTACTCTCCCGCACTTGGTCCTCTCCTGCCACCTACGTGTCGGGTTCCGCACAAGAGTATCCGCGGACCCCAGGCTACTCACGTGGAGGACTTCCCTTCATGTCACTACCAGCTGTCAGGCTACACCCACCTCCACAGTTCCTCCTAGGACTGATGTAGGCTTGCTTGTTAGTGTTAGATGCATTCACTGTGAGCCTGCATGCCGCCTATGATGTTCCTAGCCTATGTACTGAACTCTGTGTACCGAACTCTATGCATGATCTCTTTTGTAAGATATGCCAACTACCATGTAGTATCTAACGTGTTCCTTTCATTATGCATGTTTCATCATGAATGATTTTTGCCCTTGCAAATTCTGAATGCTGAACTACCCCTGTTATATATTAGCAGGATGGTTAGACCAGGTGGTCGTGGTCGTGGTGGCCATGCCCCACCACTGCCTGAGTACATGGCTGGTATGATCCAACAGTTCGAGCTGAACCGCCAATTCATGGAAAATATGATGGCTCAGTTTCCTCGCCCCAATATGAACCAGCAGCCAGCCCAAGTGACTCTGCAGGATTTCATGCGCCTCAACCCAACTGTGTATCGCAGCTCAACTCAGCCTCTGGATGCTGATGAATGGCTCCGTGACATCACCTATGAGATGGAGTCGGCTGATGTAGCCCCTGCGAGCTATGTCACATTTGCTTCCTTCTTCCTGAAAGGACCCGCTGCTCAATGGTGGGACAGCCACAGGCGTACTCTGCCAGTTGGAACAATCATCACCTGGCCAGACTTCCAAGCTGCTTTCCGTGCCCGCTTCATTCCTCAGGGAGTCATGGACCGGAAGAAGCGCGAGTTCCGCAATCTCACCCAAGGCAACAAAATTGTCGAAGCTTATCAGCGGGAGTTTTTGGATTTATCCCACTATGCTGAAGAAGACATTGCAACTAATGCACGCAGACAGGAGAAGTTCCGTGATGGCCTTCAAGCTGACATCAAACTCGCACTTTTAGTGCATGACTTTGCTGATTTCGCCACCTTGGTGAACAAGGCCATCAATGTCGAAACTGGTCTGCAGGAACACCAGAGCTCTCACAGGCGCAACCATGACACGGGCTCATCTTCGGGCCCGTCCTCACAGAAGCGTAGGATATGGATTCCCAATAGCAAGTACCAGCCAACTGCACCTGCTCCAAGGCAGTCTTATGCTGCACCGCGTCTGCCTCCCCCACCAACTAGGCAGCCGAGACTTCCAGCTCCACCACCCCAAGCTCTTGTTCCCACTCCCAATAATGGTCTATGCTACAAGTGTGGCCAACCAGGTCACCTCGCCAGGAACTGCTTACAAAACCAGAATCAACTGGCCCTTCCTGCAGCTGGCCGTGGAAGCAACCAGCCTCGCAACTACAATGCAAGGTCTTATGGTCGTGTTCATGCCAACCATGTTGATCTCAATGAAGTTCTAGACCAGCCTGCTACTGTGATGGGTACACTCCTCGTAAATTCAGTACCAGCATCTGTTTTATTTGATACAGGTACATCACATTCATTCATGTCAGAGGATTTTTCATTCATGCATGGCATTAAAAGCGAGGACATGAACACTTTGCTATTAGTACACACTTCCGCGGGCCAATGTCGGACCTCCATGATTCGCAACGACGTCCCCGTTGCAATCGAAGGACTGGAATTCCTTGTCTCTCCCATTGTACTAAAGTCCTGTAGCATCAACCTCATTCTAGGAATGGATTGGTTGAAAGCGCATACTGCTTCTATAGTTTGCGCCACTAAGATTGTCCATCTGCTACACCCTTCTGATGAAATAATTGCTTACCAAGCTCATCTAGTTTAGAACGCCGAGGCACGACTTTATGCCTTGAATGCGTTGAATACTGCACCACTCGAGGGCATTGAAAACATTCCCATCATTCGTGAATTCCAAGACATGAGTTATAATAAAAAATATGACAATGATGGAACGTGTCATAATAAACAGAACGGTGGAAAGTTGCATGAAAATATATCTTAGAATGGCTATGGAAATTCCATAATCGGTAGGTATGGTGGCTGTTTTGAGGAAGGTATATGGTGGGTTTAAGGTACCGGTGAAAGTTGCGCGTCACTAGAGAGGCTAGCAATGGTGGAAGGGTGAGAGTGCGTATAATCCATCGCTAAAAAAGACACATCCGTGACATTTTGGGCCGAACAAATTCTTTTCTATCATGCTTATGACACTTCTATGATGATAATTGTGACAAAACCCGGTATCATCATAGATGTGGTGGGCTCCTACTTCTATGACAAAACATCATGACATAAAATGGGCTTTTCATCCTGGGCGGGCCAGAGACGCAGTTGCATGACATTCTTTGGGCCGTCCATGACGGAAAAACCCGTGGTAGAAGCAAGGGCAAGGAAAATATCGGGGAGTTCCCGGTTACGGTGAGTGGTCAGGGGTCGAGCAATGCGCATTTCTCTCGTACACTTACGCACATGGGTGCGAGGTTGGGCTCTAACTGAACCCTAGCGAGGCGTTCGCCTACTGAACCCGAGCGATTGCACTGCAGGCTACGCGTTACTAAACCCGAGCGATCGAGCGATGGCTGTTAACTGAACCCAATCGAGCAATTCCTGTGCTACTACTCCTAACTAAAGCTGATCGATGCTTCCTCTGG
>NC_041386.1:411678595-411689347 GCF_002162155.2 Triticum dicoccoides
CCGTGGTAGTAGAGGCTGTTGCCGCTGGATGAACAGGACCCCGATCAAGCCGATTGGGGGTGGATGAATAGGACCCTGTGGAGGGCTAGATGAACAGGACCTCGTGGAGAGCTGGTTGAACAGTAGCCAGTGGAGGGCTGGATGAACAGTAGCCCGTGGAGGGGTGGTTGAACAGGACCCCGTGGAGAGGGCTGGTTGAACAGTAGACGATGGAGGAGCGGTGGAGGCTGGATGAACTGGAGCCCGTGGATGAACAGTCACAGGTGGAGGCTGGAGGAGGTCAATGGTGGACGAACAGTAGCCCGTGGAGGCTGGAGGAGGTCGACGATGGAGATGTACAGTATCCCGTGGAGTCCCGTTTTGCGGTACACCACACCCCTCCCGATGAGCAGGACCCCCGTTTTGACAGTAGCACTCCAACACAAGTCCATTTCCTCTGTTTTGCGGTACGCCACACCCCTCCCGATCAACAGGACCCCGTTTTGACCATAGGAGGTCCAAGAGAAGTCTATTTCCTACGTTTTGCGGTACGCCAGACCCCTCTCGATGATCAGGATCCTGTTTCGACCGTGGCCGGTCGAACACAAGGCCGTTTCCTCCGTTCTGCGGTACGCCAGGCCTCGTTTCGATCAGCTGTTCCATCCAAGCCGGTTGGCTCTCGATGAACATGACACATTCCGTTGCCTCTCCATGAACACGACGATGACGCAGTTTCTCCGTTCTGGCCCAGCGATGTAAACGAGCCCTGGACGTATGTATGCGCGAGTAGGCGTTCGAGACCCCACCCGTATGTATGTACGTGGCCGTATTTACTTTCTTGCACCCTGGCTGTACGTACGTGTACATGCTGCGTGCGTGCCTCTACTACGACACGTGCACGCCTGTACTACGACACGTGCCCTTCCTTACACGGCCACAATTCATCGCTGCAGCCTGCAGACAGATCGATCGACTAGTATGTACGTACACGTTCGCGACCAGAATGACAACGCTACGTATGCTTCAACCAGGTGGGTCCCGACTGTCAGGCACTTCCTTGCGTGCGAAGATGTAGCTGGTGGATCCCAGCAGTCAGGGGGGAAACATTTTTTTCATGAAATACGGTGGCCTGTCCGATGGTTCCCTGCTGTCAGGTGGAGGAATAATTATTTTGCGCGTAATAAGGAGGCACTTGTCAGGACCCGGATCCTAAGTCACACCGATCTAGCATGTAACACATCATATCACTTTGCGGCCTCACGCACGGTATTCCCACGGGTGCCACCTTACCTAGCCCGGGACCGTTTGCGCCTTTTGGCTCACGTATATGATAGTGTCGCTAGCATCCATATGACAAAGAACCCGGGCCGACATGACTAGTCGTGAACCCAAAGTGGCACTAACTTACGGGGACAGGCATACATGAATCAACATCGAGCATGTCGGTCGGCAGCGTGCGAATCCGGGCTGTAGCACTGGGCTAACAGGACTCTGGTGAACCGGGCTATAGCAGGCTAGGCAGGACTCCGGATGTCACTGCGTGACATTTCCCCGAAGGGACAGACACAGGAACGAAGTGAATCACATGCCAGCCAGTCAAGTGTTCCGGAGCAGTAGTGCTGGGCTAGCAGGACTCTGGTGAACCGGGCTGTAGCGGACTACTATGGCTCATGGAAGCACAAGACTACATTTCCCCATAAGAGAGGCTACCTAGGATAAACAACTAGGTTGTCGGATCCCACACATACCAAGCATTTCAAATCATACACACAATATGCTCGATATGTGTAAATACAACATGGCATCACAACAAGACTCTACGACTCAAAGTATTTATTCATGAGGCTCCGAGGAGCCAAGCATTACAAACATGGGTCTCATGACCCCAACATACAGAGCATACAAGCAACAAGCACATGCGGAAGCTTAACTTGTCTGGGTACAGACATCTACAAATGAAGAAGGATGAGAAGCCTGACTATCTACCAGATCCTGTCGAGGGCACAAGATCGTAGCTGAGGTATCAAGCTAAACGTCGAAGTCCACACAGAACTACTAGCAAGACTGGCGTCTCTCTGCAAAACATAAAATAGGCAAACGTGAGTACAAATGTACCCAGCAAGACTTACATCAGAACTAACTACATATGCATCGGTATCAACAAAGGGGGTGGTGGAGTAACTGCAGCAAGCCAGCTTTGACTCGGTGGCTATCTTAAACTACGACTGCAAGTAACTCTTTTGAGGTGGCGCACACGAGTCCACATATTCACCATATCAATACACCACTATGGATCCGCTCCCGTCTCCCTACGAGAACACCATCCATAGCACTCACGCTTATCTTGCGCATTTTAGAGTATCCACTTTCACTTGTCTATGAACTGTACATGCAACCCAGAAGTCCTTTACTGCGGACATGGCTATTCGAATAGATGATGTTAACCCTGCAGGGGTGTACTTCTTCACACACGCTCTCGCCACTTACCACCATGTACACGTCGTGTATCTCGGCAACCTTCAAGCCGAAGCCTGGCGAGGGAGTCGGCCACGACCTGACTAACCACACAAGTCTCTAGTCCAGGTTTATCGCCTATTCGGGTTCCATCCGCGAGGAGATCCGGTCGGAGTTTCGCTCACAGCCCCAAACGATGTGTGCAGGGTTCCCGGGACACCAAACCGGCGCCCGGTACACCGTGCCATGGTGTATCTACCGCATCATAGCCCACCCCTAGGGTCAGCGCTACGCACGGCCTCCAACACATATCCTACAAACACCAGAAACTAGTTGCAACTCCTGGACAGAGGACAAGGGCGGTTAATAAGTCAAGAGGGTCAATTAGGATCCCAATGAGTGGTAGTAGCTGTTCATGGATCACAAACACAGAACTTAGTTCCTGAGGACGGTTTCAATGAGACAACACAACATGTACTCCTACATGGCCTCTCACCACTACCTTTACCAAATCGTGTTCACACACTTAGCTCACACACAGTAGGACATGTTCATCACCATTCCAATTCATACCCGATGAATCAGACCTGACTCAACTCTAAGCAGTAGCAGGCATGACAAACAAGCATGAATGAGTAGGCACATAGGGGCTCAAACAACTCCTACTCATGCTAGTGGGTTTCATCTATTTACTGTGGCAATGACAGGTCATGCAGAGGAAAGAGGTTCAACTACCGTAGCATGTACCAGTTGAATCGTTGTTGTCCTAATGCAGTAAAAGAGAACATGAGTGAGAGAGTGGGATTGTATCAGAATGAACAAGGGGGTTTTGCTTGCCTGGCACTCCTGAAGATAATATAGCTCTTCATTAGTGTCATCGATCACGTCGTCGGAAACATCGTCTATTGAGAGGGGATGGTTACCGGCAAACAGAGAAGGACAAAATCAATGCAATGCAACAATATGATTCATGATCACGACATGGCAATATGCTTGTGTTTGAGCTAATGCAACTAGAGTCCAGATTAGATGAAGTTGGTTTGAACCCAAGGTTCAAATTCAAACTTCATATGTGAATAATCAAATGGCACTTACATAGTTTGTCCTAAACAGTGATGTTAACTTGCTCAAACATGCATGAACATGGCATAAACAGATTCTTCATATTTTTCTGATCATTTTTCATATATAACTTATCTCCATTGGAGTTATAGATTATTTTCTATGATTTTTCAAAGTTTTGGATATTTTTTGAAATAAATAAATCATTTAAGATTTATTTAAATTCCAGAAAAGGATTATTGCATCAGCCTGACATCATCATGACGTCAGCAGGTCAACGGGGCATGGTCCAGGTCAAACCTGACCAGTGGGACCCACTGGTCAGTGACCCAGTGACATTTTGTGTCAGAGACAGGTGGGTTCGGTCAACGGCCACGTCAGCGAGGTCAACGCCGACGCGTGGGGCCACTGTGTTTAGCTTAATCTTAATCTATTTTTGTTAGATGGTTAGTTAGGCAGTGGAGCCCGCATGTTAATGAGAGTGTGGGTTAATTAGCGGGGTCATTAACCGCTAATGACGGTGCCACGTCAACGGCTAACGCCAGTGCTAAGCACAGAACAATGGCGTCTCCCATCTGGCCAACTCCGGCGATCGGAGCTCGCGTGGCTGGGCACGTTCGAAAGCTTGCGCTATGATGCATCTACTGGTGGCCGCGGTGGGTGCTGGGACAACGTGCAACGGTGGCGGCGATGAGCCGGGCGGCGGCCGGAGTTCGGTGAAGAAGGGCAGCGCGCTACGGTGCGCTAGGGGGGAAGCTGAGGGGCTAGGAGGCTTTCTAGGAGTGCCTTGAGCACGAGTGCATGCTCGGCTGCGAGGTACAGCGCCTATGGCCATGGTGGCGACTTGGCCGGTGACGGCAGGGAGCCTCCGCCATGGTGGCTCGATGGCTAGAGGGCGTGCGCAAGCAGGGTAGAAGGGGGAGATGAAGCAACAGCTCACAGCGGGGTCGACGACGCGAGCTCGAGGTCGGCAAGGCGTTGTTGATGACGAACCGACCGCGGTGATCGCCGGACAGATGCGGCGATGAAGGCGGCGGACACGATGCCACGGTGCACCCGGCGTCACGTGGGATGGTGGAGACAAAGAGGAAGGTGTGGCGGTTCTTCTGGAAGCATCGGCGGGGCAAAGGGTGGACGATGGCCATGGGTATGGCAATCGGCGTCAGCGAGCTTGCTCGGTCGAGCTTCTGTTCTTGCAGAAGAGAAGGGAAAATGGGCGAGGGAGAGAGGGTTGGGCACGCGGCGTGCGTGGCATCGTCCAGGAGGTCCAGGGGGAGGCGGCAAGCAGGAGGTGGCCAGGGGCGCGTGCGCGAGGCACACGCCTCTGTCCTACTGTCCAAGGAGGAAGACGACTGGCATGGCCTAGTGGGCTGCTACAGTCATGGGCCAAAGGTAACTCCCTCTCTCTCTGCTTTCTGTTTCTTTCAAATTTATTTTTTTTCTATTTTCTGTAACTTGTTTTTGATTTAGGAAAAATACTAAATCACTTTATAAAATCCTGAAAACTTTTGTGGCCACTATCTGATTTAAACCAGAGGCCCTCACCAAGTTTCAGAATATTTGGAGCTACCAAATATTTTATAGGAATTTATAGCCCCAACTCAAATACAATATGAGTTAATCCAAAAATCCAAAAATGTCCTAGAAATATATATATTCATCATTTTTGGAAGAGGTTTCTACCTTAACCAAAAATGATGAAATTTCTTGAGGCACTTTGGGTTCATTGAAAATGTTTTTTTTAAGTTGAACCTAGTTGATTTAATTCTGGTGCTAGGGTTTGGAACAATCCCCATTTCAATTTCACATAACTTTAGACATGATGCATGGATGCAAACAAGGTCAAACAAGGACTGATCTAGGGCTGTGACAGCACTTCCTTGCTGCTGCCGTGGACCTAGCTGTCAGCCTCTCCACATACAATACTCTTCCGATGGAAGTCGTTCCTTGACCACGTTGACCACGCCGTGCCGAGAGCACCGGGGTGATGACCCACAGGTATAGGGGATCTGTCGTAGTCCTTTCGATAAGTAAGAGTGTCGAACCCAATGAGGAGCAGAAGGAAATGATAAGCGGTTTTCAGCAAGGTATTCTCTGCAAGTACTGAAATAAGTGGTAACAGATAGTTTTGTGATAGGATAAATTGTAACGAGCAACAAGTAAAAAAAGTAAATAAAGTGCAGCAAGATGGCCCAATCCTTTTCGTAGCAAAGGACAAGCCGGAACAAACTCTTATAATAGGAAAAGCGCTCCCGAGGACACATGGGAATATCGTCAAGCTAGTTTTCATCACGTTCATATGATTCGCGTTCGATACTTTGATAATTTGATATGTCGGTGGACCGGTGCTTGGGTGTTGTTCTTACTTGAACAAGCATCCCACTTATGATTAACCTCTATTGCAAGCATCCACAACTACAACAAAAGTATTAAGGTAAACCTAACCATAGCATGAAACATGTGGATCCAAATCAGCCCCTTACGAAGCAACGCATAAACTAGGGTTTAAGCTTCTGTCACTCTAGCAACCCACCGTCTACTTATTACTTCCCAATGCCTTCCTCTAGGCCCAAATAATGGTGAAGTGTTATGTAGTCGATGTTCACATAACACCACTAGAGGCTAGACAACATACATCTTATCAAAATATCAAATGAATACCAAATTCACATGACTACTAATAGCAAGACTTCTCCCTTGTCCTCAGGAACAAACGTAACTACTCACAAAGAATATTCATGTTCATAATCGGAGGGGTAATAATATGCATATAGGATCTGAACATATGATCTTCCACCAAGTAAACCAATTAGCATCAACTACAAGGAGTAATCAACACTACTAGCAACCTACTAGCACCAATCCCGGACTTTGAGACAAGAATTGGATACAAGAGATGAACTAGGGTTTGGAGATGAGATGGTGCTAGTGAAGATGTTGATGGAGATTGCCCTCTCCCGATGAGAGGAGCGTTGGTGATGACGATGGTGATGATTTCCCCCTCCCGGAGGGAAGTATCCCCGGCAGAACAGCTCTACCGGAGCTCTAGATTGGTTCCGCCAAGGTTCCGCCTCGTGGCGGCGGAGTCTCATCCTGAAAAGTTCCTTTCTATTTTTTCTCATCGAAAGACCTCATATAAGAGAAGATGGACATCGGAGAGCCACCAGAGGGCCCACGAGGTAGGGGGGCGCACCCTAGGGGGGGCGCCCCCCACCCTTGTGAGCAGGGTGTGGGCTGCCTGGCCTTCATCTTTGGTGAGGATTTTTCTTTATTTATTTTAAGATGTTCCGTGGAGTTTCAGGACTTTTGGAGTTGCGCAGAATAGGTCTCTAATATTTGCTCCTTTTCCAGCCCAGAATTCCAGCTGCCGGCATTCTCCCTCCTTATATAAACCTTGTAAAATAAGAGAGAATAGCCATAAGTATTGTGACATAAAGTGAAATAACAGTCCATAAGGCAATAAATATCGATATAAAAGCGTGATGCAAAATGGACGTATCACAGGGTGGTGGACGACAGCGAGGCCTAGAAAGGGGACGACGTGGAGCCGGGGAAGACGAGGTAGTGGATGCCCACACGGAGAGGAGTACGAGGGTTCAATGGTTCGGCTGCGGTGTGAGGCTGCCGTCGCCGCAGAATAACAGGGGGTGTGGGTGAGTAGAGGTATGGCTTGGCCAGCGGTGGGAGTAGTAGGGGGCGGTGAGGCCTCCGCGACATCACAACCGGCCACAGGAGGAAGGAGCATGCGGCACGACTGTCGCTGGTTTGGGTGGCTGGAGCAAGAAGACCAGAGGTTGAAGAAGCACTACGATCGTTGGATGGACATTGTATGGTCACTGGAGCTAGAATCGTTCATATTGACTAAGTTGACAAAGCCCTCTGTCCCCGTGAACTTAGTAAGCCCACAAGTTAGCCTCCCACTATGGTTGGTCCCGACTGGCAGGGGGTATTCATTTTTTGTGCATAATAAGGAGGCACTTCCTTGCGTGCAAAGATATAGCTGGTGGGTCCGACCTGTCAGCAGGGGGAATGTTTCTTTCATGAAATACAGAGGCCCTTCCGGTGGATCCCAACTGTTAGGTGGAGGAATCATTATTTAGTGCGTAATAAGGAGGCATTTCCTTGCATGCGGCCGTGGACCCAGCTGTCAGCCTCTCCACGTACAGTCCACTTTCGATGGATGTCGTTCATTGACTATGTTGACCATGCCGCGCCAAGGACATCCAAGGTGGTGGACGACGGTGAGGCCCCGGACAGCAACGAGCCGGAGATGGGAAGACGCGGGAATGGAGTCACAGACGAAGAGGTGCACGAGGGTTAACTGGTTCTGGTGCGGTGTGGTTCAACAGTCGGTGGAGAAGAACAAGAGGTGTGGAGGGCTGAAGGGATGGCCTGGCCGGCGGTGGGGTAGCGCTCCACAGCGAAGCGTGCTAAGCAGAGCTGCTGGTAGCAAGAGGCGGGAGCAGGTGGTCCCGGTAGTGCGGGAGGAAGAAGACGAGAGATTGAAGATGGATCCCAGTCGTTGGATGTAAATCCAACGGCTAACGATGTCAGAATCATTTGTTGACTAAGTTGACAATGACTTGCATTGGCTTCGGCCTATTGGCCCACATTTCAGCCTCCAAAAATGTGGCACGTAATTTTTTCAAAATTTACAGTCAATTTGATCTCTTTTTTTAGAATTACACTCCATTTACTGGGCTGGGTGAACAAATAATGTAGCGTCCATGCGTCCCATTTATTTTTTTCCTAAAAAATTACAGGTCATTTGCACTTTCTCGAAATAGACGATTTTGCTGGGCTGATTCTAATTATAATGTTGGGTTGGGCGCAGAAATGTTATCAAAAAATAAACATGGGCTGAGCATTTTGTTATAAATATATTTAAATAATAAGTGATTTTTTATTACATTGGTCCTTAAATCTTACCAAGCTTTTGTACACAATCACCAGGATTTTCGTTGCCAAAAAATCCAGGATTTTATAGTTCAGAAATTGTTTTTATAAGTTAATAAGATGTGGGATATTGTTTTCCTACATATGTAATTATCTCTTAAATATATGATGACAATAACAATAATATATAATAACATATAAAATAATTTAAATATATATAATATAGTTAGAAGGGAAACATAAGTTGGACCAAGCGTTCCTATTCTTATATGGAAAAATAGAACAGACCACTGCGTTTTCTTCACAAAAATACATAAATTGGGTTGCCGATGTTTCAGGAAAATAAAACATAGGATGGGAGGTCCATATGCCGGTCGATACATGACTGCCCTCAAGAAAATACAAACCGGCATGTCGTGGGATGCGCATGTTAAAAAAGAAAGCCTAGACGGGGCAGCTCACAACCCAACTGATACTTGCTGCCCTAGTGATAATAAATGGTACCTGCCAGCTCCCCAGCTTTGTTGTGAATTTATCTCCTTTAGTAACTACGTTCAAGCACCTAAAAATGTAACTATGTTGACAAACCTGTGGGCCCCAACGTCAGTATAGCATTAGGAGGAAGTATTTTTTCAATGAGGCACTTGCTTGCGTATGGCCATAGACCTGATGGGTCCCGACTATGTGCCCCTCCACGTACAGTCCTCTCCAGATTCCTCTCGTTTGTTCAGCATGTTCACAATGGCAGACAGCGGCGCTGCGTCGAGCGCACAAAGACGCAGGAGGAGATTGGACCACCTAAGGTAGTGCCTTATTTGTAACGAAAGTACTAAACTAGCACAGTGGCCAAGTGACACTACCCGACAGCTGTTCCGCCCGGGTTCGATTCCACCTGATGGAGGGAAAATATCTCCAATTTTTTTGCCTCTGCCATTATTGACATGTGGGTCCCCATTGTCATCTATGCACACCACGTCCAACACTTGCCAAAACCTCGTCCCTCGTTTTCTTTGTTTTTCCCACACTCGACATTGTGTGGGCATTTTGAAAATAGCATATCTTTTTAACTGTGCATCATATGAATATGTGCTATGCATGAATGTTGATCAGCATGATGTTAACTTGCTGGTAGTTCCATTTTCGACCATGAATGAAACTTCCAACATGGTGTTACCCCTGTTTGAAAAGGCCGTGTTAATATAAATGCTCTGCCTCTGAAAGTTGCAGTTTCTTATCTAAAACTGAACTTGCAGTTTCTTCTCTGAGAATCACATTGTCTGCACTTCTATACTCCTATGAAACTACATTTTTAAGTGCTAAAAATATATCTCTAGAATTCATAAAATACTTCATATGCTTAATACTGCAAATCTGAAATCCAAAAGACATTCATATATGAAAGTACTCTCAAAATACACAACACAAAACATAATTCACAACCTGCAAATACTGACAACCCTATGCTCCTCCTGACAATTCACAACCTGCTCGACTATTGGGATGGGGGGGGCAGTCCCCTCCTATTCCTCGGCGGCAGATAGCCACCCCATGAGACAATGTGAACGGCGAGGGAGAGGATGGCGGGGAAGCATCGTCGGGCCAACTGCTTTTCTCCTGTTGTAGTTGGGTTCGGTCGACGAAGACTCCATCGGCTCGGTCTGGCATGACACCCTCACAAATGGCACCCTGTAGATGCTCGATCCTTCTCTGGTGCATGCTCCATCTGGGATCGATACTCCCACCACCACTCCCTCATGACCGGATTCGGTGAATCTATTTGCTCCATGGCCCAGAGGAGCAGCTCTATGTACTCCCGCGTGACTCCCTTCAGGAGTATCGCCGCCTTTTCACTCTGTTGTAGATATTTGGCCATGTATGTCGCCGTCGCCTCTAGTTGGCCCTTGTTGTCAAACCAATACTGTATCTCCTAAATCCTAGCTAGCTTCACAGGGTCGCCGTCTGTGATTCTCACGTATCGGTTGTACTCCTCCATCGATCTACATCTCCACAGCACCTTCACTCGCCGGCGGTAGTTTTTGAATGGAAGAGGAGAGGAGCAACGCTGGTTTTAGAACAGGAGAGGAGTGATACGTCTCCAACGTATCTATAATTTTTGATTGCTCCATGCTATATTATCTTATGTTTTGGACATTATTGGTCTTTATTATACACTTTTATATTATTTTTGGGACTAACCTACTAACCGGAGGCCCAGCCCATAATTGTTGGTTTTTTGCCTATTTTAGGGTTTCGAAGAAAAGGAATATCAAACGGAGTCCAAATGGAATGAAACCTTCGGGAACGTGATTTTTGGAACGAACAAGATCCAGGAGACTTGGACCCTACGTCAAGCAACCAACA
>NC_041386.1:411689722-411742608 GCF_002162155.2 Triticum dicoccoides
GTGGGCCCCCTGTTGCTCCACCAACATACTCCTTCCTCCTATATATACCTACGTACCCCCAAACGATCAACCACGGAGCCAAAACCCTAATTCCACCGCCGCAACTTTCTGTATCCACGATATCCCATCTTGGGGCCTATTCCGGAGCTCCGCTGGAGGGGGCATCGATCACGGAGGGCTTCCACATCAACAGCATAGCCTCTCTGATGAAGTGTGAGTAGTTTACCTCAGACCTTCGGGTCCATAGTTATTAGCTAGATGGCTTCTTCTCTCTTTTTGGATCTCAATACAAAGTTCTCTCCCTCTCTTGTGGAGATCTATTAGATGTAATCTTCTTTTGCGGTGTGTTTGTTGAGATCGATGAATTGTGGGTTTATGATCAAGTTTATCTATGAACAATATTTGAATCTTCTATGAATTCTCTTATGTATGATTGGTAATCTTTGCAAGTCTCTTCGAATTATCAGTTTGGTTTGGCCTACTAGATTGATCTTTCTTGCAATGGGAGAAGTGCTTAGCTTTGGGTTCAATCTTGCGGTGTCCTTTCCCAGTGACAGTAGGGGCAGCAAGGCACGTATTGTATTGTTGCCATCGAGGATAACAAGACGGGGTTTTTATCATATTGCATGAATTTATCCCTCTACATCATGTCGTCTTGCTTTAGGCGTTACTCCGTTCTTATGAACTTAATACTCTAGATGCATGCTGGATAGCGGTCGATGTGTGGAGTAATAGTAGTAGATGCAGGCAGGAGTCGGTCTACTTGTCTCGGACGTGATGCCTATATACATGATCATACCTAGATATTCTCATAACTATGCTCAATTCTGTCAATTGCTCAACAGTAATTTGTTCACCCACCGTAAAATACCTATGCTCTTGAGAGAAGCCACTAGTGAAACCTATGGCCCCCGGGTCTATCTTCATCATATTAATCTTCCAACACTTAGTTATTTTCATTTCCTTTTATTTTACTTTGCCTCTTTATCATAAAAATACCAAAAATATTATCTTATCATATCTCTCAGGTCTCACTCTCATAAGTGGCCGTGTAGGGATTGACAACCCCTTATCGCATTGGTTGCGAGGATTTATTTGTTTTTTGCAGGTGCGAGGGACTCGCGCGTAGCCTCCTACTGGATTGATACCTTGGTTCTCAAAAACTAAGGGAAATACTTACGCTACTCTGCTGCATCACCCTTTCCTCTTCAAGGGAAAACCAACTTAAGTGCTCAAGAGGTAGCAAGAAGGATTTGTGGCACCGTTGCCGGGGAGGTCTACGCAAAAGTCAACATACCAGGTACCCATCACAAACCCTTATCTCCTGCATTACATTATTTGTCATTTGCCTCTCGTTTTCCTCTCCCCCACTTCACCCTTGTCGTTTTTTTGTCCTCTCTCTCTATCCTCCCTCTCTTTTCCGTTTGCCTCTTTTCCGTTTGCTTGTCGTTATGGCTAGTCCCTTATCTGCTCCTTTGTCTCCCGAGTTTGAGGTTCTTCACTTCAAACAAAGACAAGGAGAAAACTTAAAAGATGCTTGGTTTATAATGATGGAATCTTATCGTAATTGTACCCTAGAGGTGAATTTTAGAATTTTGCTTCACAACTTTTATGTTGGACTAAATATGTCTCATAGACAACTCTTGGATTGCGTTACCAAAGGCAATTTTATTGAAATTGATCCCAGTATTGCGCATGAAATTATAGAAGGTATAGTAGGAACTCTACCTCAACAAAAGGGGCCTCATCATACCCAAGAGGAAACGCAAGTTTTTGAGAAAATTTGCAAAGTGACTAAGATTTTACAAAAGTCTCTTGAACCTCTTAAGAGCGTTAGCGGGAATCTCCATCGCACGAATATGTTGATTACCCTTTGCAATAAGCGGTTGGACTCTTTAGATCTCAAGATTTCCGAATATGAAGGGAAACATAAAGAACCTCCCAGATTCGAGCATAACTCCGCTAAAAGAAATAAGAATCAAGATGATAATACCTAGATCTATCCTTGCTCTTTATGCCTAGCTAGGGGCGTTAAACGATAGCGCTTGTTGGGAGGCAACCCAATTTTATTTTTATTCCTTGATTTTTGCTCCTGTTTAGTAATAAATAATTTATCTAGCCTCTTTTTTGGTTGTGTTTTTTGTGTTTAATTAGTGTTTGTGCCAAGTAGAACCGTTGGCAAGACTTGGCGAAAGTCTTGTTAATCTTGCTGTAAAAAACAGAAACTTTAGCGCTCACGAGAACTGCTGCCATTTTTATTTGGAAAGCGTTATTTAGTTAATTCTTGTTGCAGATGATTAATATATAAATTCCTCACGTCCATAAATTTATTTTAGAATTTTTGGGGTTCCAGATCTTGCGCTAGATACAGATTACTACAGACTGTTCTGTTTTTCGTGTGTTGTTTGCTTATTTCGATGAATCTATGGCTAGTAAAATAGTTTATAAACCATAGAGAAGTTGGAATACAGTAGGTTTAACACCAATATAAATAAAGAATGAGTTCATTACATTACCTTGAAGTGGTGTTTTGTTTTCTTTCGCTAACGGAGCTCACGAGATTTTCTACTTTAAGTTTTGTGTTGTGAAGTTTTCAAGTTTTGGGTAAGGATTTGATGGATCATGGAACAAGGAGTGGCAAGAGCCTAAGCTTGGGGATGCCCATGGCACCCCCAAGATAATCTAAGGACACCAAAAAGCCAAATCTTGGGGGTGCCCCGGAAGGCATCCCCTCTTTCGCTTACTTCCATCGGTAACTTTACTTGGAGCTATATTTTTATTCACCACATGATATGTGTTTTGCTTGGAGCATATTGTATGATTTGAGTCTTTGCTTTTTAGTTTACCACAATCATCTTTGCTGTACACACATTTTGAGAGAGACACACATGATTCGGAAACTATTAGAATACTCTATGTGCTTCACTTATATCTTTTGAGTTATATAGTTTTGCTCTAGTACTTCACTTATATATTTTAGAGCACAGTGGTGGATTTGTTTTATAGAAACTATTGATCTCTCATGCTTCACTTAGATTATTTTGAGAGTATTAAATAGCATGGTAATTTTCTTAAATAATCCTAATATGCTAGGTATTCAAGATTAGTAAAAACTTTCTTATGAGTGTTTTGAATACTAAGATAAGTTTGATGCTTGATGATTGTTTTGCGATATGGAGGTAGTGATATTAAAGCTGTGCTAGTTGAGTAGTTGTGTTGAGAAATACTTGTGTTGAAGTTTGCAAGTCCTGTAGCATGCACGTACGGTAAACGTTATGTAACAAATTCGAAACATGAGGTGTTCTTTGATTGTCTTCCTTATGAGTGGCGGTCGGGGACGAGCGATGGTCTTTTCCTACCAATCTATCCCTCTAGGAGCATGCGCGTAGTGCTTGGTTTTTGATGACTTGTAGATTTTTGCAATAACTATGTGAGTTCTTTATGACTACTGTTGAGTCCATGGATTATACGCACTCTCACCTTTCCATCATTGCTAGCCTCTTCGGTACCGTGCATTGCCCTTTCTCACATTGAGAGCTGGTGCAAACTTCGCTGGTGCATCCAAACCCCGTGATATGATACGCTCTTTCACACATAAACCTCCTTATATCTTCCTCAAAACAGCCACCATACCTACCTATTATGGCATTTCCATAGCCATTCCGAGATATATTGCCATGCAACTTTCCACCATCCCGTTTATCATGACACATTCATCATTGTCATATTGCTTAGCATGATCATGTAGTTGACATAGTATTTGTGGCAAAGCCACCATTCATAATTCTTTCATACATGTCACTCGTGGTTCATTCATATCCCGGTACACCACCGGAGGCATTCATATAGAGTCATAACTTGTTCTAGTATCGAGTTGTAATCATTGAGTTGTAAATAAATAGAAGTGTGATGATCATCATTTAATAGAGCATTGTCCCAGTACACAAAAAAAGAGAGAAAGGCCAAAAAAAGAAGGCCCCCCCAAAAAAGGGACAATTCTACTATCTTTTTTCCACACTTGTGCTTCAAATTAGCACCATGATCTTCATGATAGAGAGTTTCTTGTTTTGTCACTTTCATATACTAGTGGGAATTTTTCATTATAGAACTTGGCTTGTATATTCCAACAATGGGCCTCCTCAAGTGCCCTAGGTCTTCGTGAGCAAGCATGTTGGATGCACACCCACTAGTTTCTTTTGTTGAGCTTTCATACATTTATAGCTCTAGTGCATCCGTTGCATGGCAATCCCTACTCCTTGCATTAACATCAATCGATGGGCATCTCCATAGCTCATTGATTAGCCTCGTTGATGTGAGACTTTCTCCTTTTTTTGTCTTCTCCACATAACCCCCATCATTATACTCTATTCCACCCATAGTGCTATATCCATCGCTCACACTCATATATTGCGTGATGGTTTATAAAGTTTGAGATTACTAAAGTATGAAACAATTGCTTGGCTTGCCATCGTGGTTGTGCATGATCAGAGCATTCTTGTGTGACGAAAATGGAGCATGACTAAACTATATGATTTTGTAGGGATGAACTTTCTTTGGCCGTGTTATTTTGAGAAGACATAATTGCTTAGTTAGTATGCTTGAAGTATTATTGTTCCTATGTCAATATTAAACTTTTATGTTGAATCTTTCGGATCTGAATATTCATGCCACAATAAAGAAGAATTACATTGAAAGTATGCCAAGTAGCATTCCACATCAAAAATTCTGTTTTTATCATTTACCTACTCGAGGACGAGCAGGACTTAAGCTTGGGGATGCTTGATACGTCTCCAACGTATCTATAATTTTTGATTGCTCCATGCAATATTATCTTCTGTTTTGGACATTATTGGGCTTCATTATACACTTTTATATTATTTTTGGGACTAACCTACTAACCGGAGGCCCAGCCCAGAATTGCTATTTTTTGCCTATTTTAGGGTTTCGAAGAAAAGGAATATCAAACAGAGTCCAAACGGAATGAAACTGTCGGGAACGTGATTTTTGGAACGAACAGGATCCAGGAGACTTGGACCCTACGTAAAGCAACAAACAGGGAAGCCACGAGGTAGGGGGCGCGCCTACCCCCGGCGCGCCCTCCACCGTTGTGGGCCCCATGTGGCTCCACCGATGTACTCCTTCCTCCTATATATACCTGCGTACCCCCAAACGATCAACCACGGAGCCAAAACCCTAATTCCACCACCGCAACTTTCTGTATCCACAAGTTCCCATCTTGGGGCCTGTTCTGGAGCTCCGCTGGAGGGGGCATCGATCACGGAGGGCTTCTACATCAACATCATAGCCTCTCCGATGAAGTGTGAGTAGTTTACCTCAGACCTTCGGGTCCATAGTTATTAGCTAGATGGCTTCTTCTCTCTTTTTGGATCTCAATACAAAGTTCTCCCCCTCTCTTGTGGAGATCTATTCGATGTAATCTTCTTTTGCGGTGTGTTTGTTGAGACCGATGAATTGTGGGTTGATGATCAAGTTTATCTATGAACAATATTTGAATCTTCTCTGAATTCTTTTATGTATGATTGGTTATCTTTGCAAGTCTCTTCGAATTATCAGTTTGGTTTGGCCTACTAGATTGATGTTTCTTGCAATGGGAGAAGTGCTTAGCTTTGGGTTCAATCTTGCGGTGTCCTTTCCTAGTGACAGTAGGGGCAGCAAGGCACATATTGTATTGTTGCCATCGAGGATAACAAGATGGGTTTTTTATCATATTGCATGAATTTATCCCTCTACATCATGTCGTCTTGCTTAAGGCGTTACTCTGTTCTGATGAACTTAATACTCTAGATGCATGCTGGATAGCGGTCGATGTGTGGAGTAATAGTAGTAGATGCAGGCATGAGTCGGTCTACTTGTCCCGGACGTGATGCCTACATCCATGATCATACCTACATATTCTCATAACTATGCTCAATTCTGTCAATTGCTCAATAGTAATTTGTTCACCCACCGTAAAATACCTATGCTCTTGAGAGAAGCCACTAGTGAAACCTATGGCCCCCGGGTCTATCTTCGTCATATTAATCTTCCAACACTTAGTTATTTTCATTTCCTTTTATTTTACTTTGCATCTTTATCATAAAAATACCCAAAATACTATCTTATCATATCAATCAGATCTCACTCTTGTAAGTGACCCTGTAGGGATTGACAACCCCTTATTGCGTTGGTTGCGAGGATTTATTTGTTTTGTGTAGGTGCTAGGGACTCGCGCCTAGCCTCCTACTGGATTGATACCTTGGTTCTCAAAAACTGAGGGAAATACTTACGCTACTCTACTGCATCACCCTTTCCTCTTCAAGGGAAAACCAATGCAAGTGCTCAAGAGGTAGCAAGGAGTGACGCTAGTTTTGGATTGGAACAGGAGAGGAGCGGCGTTGGTTTTGGAATGGAAGAGGAGAGGAGCAGAGCTGGATTTATATTGGAACAGGAGAGGAGCGGCGCTGGTCTTGGAAGTATTTTTTTTGTTTTGCGTATTTTGGGTCAAAGTTTGACCACGTACTGTATTTGACAAGCAAAATGTGAATGCATGTCACCAAAAATTGTATCGTTTGGTTCGTATCTGAATGTAGTTTCAAATTATATTATATTTGCAACATACAACATATATTTTATTTGTGAAAATCATGGTCAATTATGACCTAGAATAAAAGGGAGACTAGTTAATGTGGGGTGGCTTTCTTAATTGAAGGGTAAATTGATTTTGATTTTGATCCAGTCACAGCGCGCCGACCCTCTCGTCCAATCCTAAATTGATGTCGCACGCTCCTCTCCGTCATCTCCATTGCAAAACCACCTCCTCTTCTCTCCATCATATCCATTCCAAAACCACCGTCTCGCCTCTCCCTCTTCTACATTGCAAAATCACCTCCTCTCCTCTCCATCATCTCCATTCCGAAACCACCGTCTCACCTCTCCCTCTTCTCCATTGCAAAACAACCCCTCTCCTCTCCAGCATCTCCATTCCAAAATCCCCGTCTCGCCTCTCCCTCTTCTCTATTGCAAGACCACCATCTCTCCTCCCATCTTCCAAAGCTAGCACCGGACCACTCAGAAGGACATCTATGGAGAGGATGCAACTGCGAATCAGGCAGATCACCGGCGGCGACCAGGAAAATTTAGCCAGGTTGAAGGAGATCCTTACTTGGTTTGAAAATGAGTGGGAGATTTCGAGGACGGTGAGGGCCATGTGGCAATGTATGCGGAAGAGCGAGACGGCGGCGATGAGGGCGGCAATGTACTCCTCAGCGGCAGTCACGCCGCACTCCTTCGATTTCATCGAGTATCTCCTCTGGGCAATGGAGCAGACAGATTCTCCTGAGGAGAAAGTCAGGCGGAGGAGGTGGGCGTACAGGTCGGAGGTCGAGCACCAGAGGATAATGAATCAATCGAGTACGGTGTGCTGTTCGTGAGGGTGCAGAGCCAGCCGGAGCCACAGGAGTATTCATTCTCCCATCGCAAGAGGAGGACGGATGGCGTGACGTCACTTCCCCACCGTTCTCCACGGTTCCCTTGACGCTCGCCTCGTTTCAATGGCGGTGGTAGGGTTTAAGGTAAGCTTCGCACTAACCTAATCTTCCATCTGCTCATGCTTACAATTAGTGTGACAACTAATGAAAAGCATGCTGACAACCAGTCTTCGAGTACTACGCCAATCACCCTAAAATAGCTCTGGACCTTTGGGTCAAACTTGTGACACTGTGTACAAATGAAGAAAAATAGATTGGTGCTTCTTTCAGAAAAGAGTACTCCCTAGAAAACTACCAATATAAGCTACTAGTATTTGGTTAGAGGATTTGCTGCCAAGAAAGATCCGTCCACAGAGAGCGCCACACATCCCACTGGTGGTGGTGGATGCTAATGCATGCGTGGAGCATGGTTGGTGTCGGTAATTTTTACTTGGCACACCTCACACTCTGCATATATGCCGGTTCCATCCGTACATTTGTGCAGTTCCACCAAAATGCAGCTGAATAACCATGTTTGCACAGATAATGAAAAAGCATGATTACATTATAGTGGCACTAGTTGATGAAACATACAATAATAAATAAAATAAAATATTGTGATAGTATCATAGTATGCCATGCTGCGAGGGCGAGACGGGCCCTACGACACCTCTTACGGTACGCCTCATACTGGAAATCGACCCAAGTCTCCCCGATACACCTTCTGCCAGTGATGAACATCAGTGTACAATGACAGTACAAGGAGGGGCCTTGAGACATTCCAATCTCTATTTTTGTGTAGATCAACTAAAATTAAGCACCCCAGTTGCAGAAACGCTTAAACATTAACAATGGGACTAGTTGATGAAACATATACGAACAAAAAGAAGCACTTTCTTTATCTACATTGGAAATGAAATGATAGAGAGGACACTCGCTCTATTTTAACTGTATTATTACTTCATTTTATCAGAAGCACTAGGGTTGAGCAGGTGGCAAAGGAGGTGTACCGTGTGTCGCAAGGATGGAGGCCGGGGGTGCTTAGATTATGATGCTGAAGCTAGCTCTTTCTGTCCCTATCTTCCCCCTGATGTTTCTGTGGTAGCATTTGGGTTGTAATCCAAACTTGGTCGAGCTGGTGCTGCGTCCCCCTACCTGCCTAGCTTATGTGGTGAACTTGTCTCCTACTAGTACTCAGTCCGTTCTAGTAGTAGTTGCATAACTGCCCGTTTACACTGAGATGTTGTCGGATAATGGTTCTCTATGGTTGGGTTTCTTTAATGAAATTGGAGGAAACCCCCTCTTTCGATATATATAAAAAAATTAGTGGAACTAGCGGTGCCAAAACATTGCCTCGAATTAATAGTGCCACTAGATTAAGGTGCAAAATAATAAGATTATTGCTTTATCATGCCAATGCCAAAACAGTAGCACAAGAGCAGACTCAACATGCAGGATCTTTGGCAAACAGTCAGACCAAAAAGGAACATACCTCGTGATGGGAACGATATCTGTAGTCAACGCCATCATAGAAGGGATGACACCAGTCACCAACATGGATGATTCAATTCATGGGACCTTTTGGTGCAGTTAACCTAAAATGAAGCAATGTCCCATGAGCTAGAAGCTTCTTCTTCATTTTTAAGAAAAGGGCTCCAGCCCCAGTTCCATTTCCATCAGAAAACGAAACCCACAGAGCTTCTTCTTCATTAGTTACAATAAAATTGAGCAATGTCAAGGTTGGTTGTGAAGCCCCTGGAATGTTCAACTATAATTTGGATATCATTTGTGTAGTTCAACTAAGATCAAGCATGAAATGTATATCGCTGTTTGCACGAAAAAGGTGGAAAGGAGGGTGACTAACAAGTGATGAAACATACATCAAATGAAAAGAAGCATGTTCCTTATCTGAATGGCAATCCTACAAGGACAGTAGCAATTTCTAAAGCAGCAGCATTGCTAGATATTAGTGTCGGCATTATGATTAACTATGACAACCATTAAGTACGACATTACTTTAATGGTGCCATTGATTCATTTTACTAGCAACATTACATTAACAGCTGCTACAGAGTTGGTATTTGGGCACGGGAGAGTAGGTAGACCAGGAAAGTTGCATCTCTAACGAAAATAAGCAACTTACCTTAATGGGAAATTTAGCAGGACATGAAAAAAAGCGCCATTGATTCATATTACTAGAGGCATTACATTGAAAACAACATTGGTTTAACGTGTCCTTACTTTTAACAGTGCGACTGGTACATTTTACCAGTGGCATTACCTAAGAGTGTCTCAGGGCAACAAACATCAAAACAGGATATCTAGGTTGGTCCCATTTTTGTTCGGTATAGCCACCTTATACTGTGTGAGGCTAGCAAATCTAGTGCTGGACTTACTATGTTGACTTGTCCCCCAGTCCCCACTTTCTTTCCTTTTTCAACCAACAGATCGGGTTTATATTGAGTTTCTATTGCGTTTCCCTTTATTTCCCTATTAGACCAAGAGACTAGTTGGATAGCCAGTCTCTTCTACTTTTCACCCCCATTATTTCCTCTTTCGACCAAGTCCTAGATTTAGGTAAAAAATCTTCCCCCACCCCACCCCCTTTCTTCCTTGTTTGAACCAAGTAGTACTAGATTCGAGTGCATGAACTAGTTTTACCTCTTAACAGTAAAAATTTAGGTGGCTTCCGAACAGCCGATCGATCCTATCGACGAGGGGGCCTGAGAAATAGTAAAAGATACAAATGCAGTGACGTCGGGAGCTCGGGAAGTAGAGAAAGGCCAGTTTTGAAGGAAGTTATACCTGAGGGTCGCCGGGATGTCGCTAGGTGGGCGGTGGGAGGCCGGATCTGCCCACACTACGGCAGCGAGGAAGGAGGGATCGGAGGCCCTCTATGGGAATCCTGGATTAGGGGGTATCCGGACAGCCGGATTATATCCTTTGGCCGGACTATTGGACTATGAAGATACAAGATTGAAGACTTCGTCTCGTGTCCGGATGGAACTCTACTTGGCGTGGAAGGCAAGCTAGGCAGTACGGATATGGATATCTCCTCCTTTGTAACCGACCTTGTGTAACCCTAGCCCCCTCTGGTGTCTATATAAACCGGAGGGTTTTAGTCCGTAGGACAACATACAATCATACCATAGGCTAGCTTCTAGGGTTTAGCCTCTCCGATCTCGTGGTAGATCAAATCTTGTAATACCCATATCATCAATAATAAATCAAGCAGGACGTAGGGTTTTACCTCCATCAAGAGGGCCCGAACCTGGGTAAAGATCGTGTTCCCTGCCTCCTGTTACCATCCGCCTTAGACGCATAGTTCGGGACCCCCTACCCGAGATCCGCCGGTTTTGACACCGACATTGGTGCTTTCATTGAGAGTTCCTCTGTGACGTCGCCATAAGGAAGGATACATCATCTTGTTGTTAAAAACAACATTACCACCGGGGGATCTCTGGCTATCGGCCAAACTCTCCGGCTAGGCAGTTTCGTCATGACTGCCTGTTCGGCAGCTGCACCGACGATGACTTCTCGGGTCATCAAAAACAGCCTCCACGTCGGCTCGAAATTCGCCGAGCAGATGGATCCAATGGGGCTCTCTTCCCTAAACGAACTCTTGGATCGCATCGCCGCCTTTAGAGTCGCTACGGACTATGATCGGATTGGGCTTAAACCCGATCAAAGGGAGAATAACTCTCCATCGGTCACCCATCATGTTGCGGTGGTGGAGGAACAATGCAGCAACTCTTCCTCTATTTTGAGGAATAACTATGTCCGGATGCCTGAGCTCTCCGAGCCGGATACCCGCTTACGGGAGGACATCACCCAAGCCCTGAACCTAGAATCAGGCAGCGGGCCAGACTTATCGGGCAACACTCCGGAACCCGAACTTCCAAGATTGGAAACTCGTCGGCCCCTGGGTCTCAGATCAGGTAGGGGTTCGGACTCAAATCCACCCACCCACCCAGACATAAACGATCTTTCCCACATCAGGCAAGAGCCCCATGAAACAGTACATCATTATTGGGCCAGATTCCTCCTTGTGATGAACAAGGTTAAGGACTGTCGCGAGGAAGATGCAGTCTCACTTTTCTGCAATAATTGCATGGACAAGGGAATCCTTAACGCCTTAAGTCGTCGTGACATATCACGCTTCACTGACTTGGCGTCCATAGTACGAAAGTACTGTGCGATGTAAAGCGCCTGGAAAACCGAAACGAAATTTTGGGATAATCCGGCTCCGAATATACACCCAGTCCGAAGTAAAAGGGTGCACTATCATAAGACACCCGAGCTAGTTGCAAAGAAACAAAAACCCTCTACAGGGCATGGAACCGTACTGGAGGGATGGCATAACGGACCCTGCAAAATTCATAGTACAGCGGATACAATACCAACGCACAGCCTTAGAGCATGTTGGATACTCCGGCAGGTGGCCAAAAGTGGTAAGGATCTTCTTATCCCAAATGCCATAGAGCACCATCCCGTGGATAACAATACAGTGTTAACAGTCTTTGAGACCTTCGCGTCAAATAATAGGCGCAAGCGAACACTCCGCAGCATGGCCGAAATCTGCCACGTAGCAGCAATAAATTCATGGAGTGACACGGCTATTACGTTCAATGCCAGTGATGAACCTAAATTCCGAACAGCCCGAGCACCAGCCGCACTGGTCCTCAGTCCAATTGTGGACGGCTTTCGACTCACCAAAGTACTCATGGACGGCGGCAGCGGATTAAACCTCGTCTATGAGGAAACTCTTCAGAAAATGGAAATAGACTGGAACCGCATTGAGCAAAGTAGCACAACCTTCAAGGGAATCATACCCAGTCGGGAGGCACGGTGCGCTGGGAAAATCACACTAGATGTGGTATTCGGTACTCCAGAGAACTATAGGTCCGAAGAAATTACATTTCAAGTGGCCCCGTTCAGCAGTGGATACCACGCCCTTTTAGGACGTGAGGCATTCACGATCTTCCAAGCCGTACCCCATTATGGGTACATGAAGCTCAAAATGCCCGGGCCCAACGGAATCATCACCCTCGCCAGTGATCCGGACACAGCACTCCGCGCCGAAAACAAAACAGCCGCACTGGCCCTCGAGGCATTATCCGAAGCCCTCTCGGCCGAGGAATTAACCACGCTACGCTCCACGGTGGACAGGGACGACGTGATACTCGATAAGAGATCCAAGTCCACCTCTTTTAAACCAGCGGATGAAATAGTCAAATTCCAAGTCCACCCAACGGACCCTACAAAAACAGCCTCCATCGAGGCACAGTTAAACCCCGTCGTGGACGCCGCACTATGAGAGTTCCTGCACAAGAATTGGGACATATTCGCCTGGCATCCCTCAGACATGCCAAGAATCCCACGCAGGCTGGCCGAGCATAGCCTCAATATCCTAAAGGGATTCAAGCCGGTCAAGCAAGCTCTTTGGCGTTTCTCCGAACCTAAGAGACTGGCCATGGGAGAGGAACTAGCCAAGTTATTGGAGGCCGGATTCATCAGAGTAATAAAACACCCGGACTGGCTAGCAAACCTGGTGATGGTACCAAAGAAGGATAAATCCTGGCGCCTTTGTGTCAATTTCAAGGACCTCAACAAAGCTTTCCCAAAGGATCCCTTCCCCTACCCTACATCGATCAAATTATCGATGCTACCACAGGACACGAGTCATTGTGTTTCCTCAACTCATACTCCAGTTACCACCAAATCAAGATGGCGGAGTCCGACCAAGACGCAACGGCATTCATCACACCATATGGTCCCTTCTGTTTCAACACAATGTCTTTTGGGCTCAAAAACGTCGGTGCAACATATCAGCGCATGATTTAGACATGTCTGGAGAAACGAATCGGCAAAACGGTAGAGGCATACATAGACGATGTGGTCGTCAAAACCAAACACGTCGACTCTTTGATAGACGACTTGAGGCTCACATTAGACAACCTCTGAACATATGACATCAAGCTCAATCCGGAAAAATGCGTTTTTGGCGTACTAGCCGGAAAGCTCCTGGGTTTCATTGTCTCCAGTAGAGGTATTGAAGCTAATCCGGCCAAAATCCGAGCTTTGTCACAGTTGGCTACCCCAACAGACCTCAAACAAATCTAGAAGTTAACTGGACGCGTGGCGGTTCTAAGCCGCTTTATATCCCGCTTAGGAGAAAAGGCTTTACCCCTTTATCGCCTCTTTCGGCGCACCGAACACTTCGAGTGGACGGACGCTGCCACAGTCGGATTAGAAGAAATAAAGGCCATTTTGGCAACCAACCCAATCCTGGCCGCACCAAACATCGGTGAACCAATGTTGTTGTACATTGCGACAACTCATCAAGTTGTAAGCGCAGTGCTCGTCGTCGAACGAGAAGCAGACGGACATAAATTCCCTCTTCAAAAGCCGGTATACTATGTATCCACTGTCCTCGCTCCATGCAAATCATGGTACCCACATTATCAAAAGATAGCCTATGTGGTATTCATGGCATCCCGGAAGTTGCGACAGTACTTTCAAGAGTGTTCGATTACAGTAGCCTCGGAAGTGCCACTTAATGATATTATAAACAACCGCGACGCTACGGGCTGGATTGCCAAATGGGCCATTGAGCTCCTCCCGATCAACATAACATACAAACCTCGACGAGCCATTAAGTCGCAAGTATTGGCCGACTTTGTCGCCGAATGGACGGATGCCGAACTCCCTAAAGAGTATGGCGAATACTCCAATTGGATCATGCACTTCGACGGTTCTAAAATGCTGGCTAGTCTAGGGGTTGGCGTCGTCCTGACGTCCCCAACCGGAGATACCGTTCAGTATGTACTGCAAATATTGTATACACACTCCAACAACGCAGCCGAATACGAAGCTCTGTTGCATGGTCTTCGGATGGCAATCTCCATGGGCATCCAACGCCTAGAGGTCCCTGGGGATTCAAACCTTGCAATATCCCAAATAAATGGAGACTTTGACGCCAAGGATCCGAAAATGGCGGCCTATCGAAATGCCGTCCTAAAAATGTCAGCTGGTTTGAGGGGCTCGAATTTCACCATGTGGCTCGGGAAAACAATCAGGCGGCGGATATCCTCGCCCGCATCGGCACAAAACGCGATGCAGTCCCCCCAACATATTTTGGAGAGGCCGTTCAAGCCATCCGTAGTATGGGAAGGGGACACCGGTAACAACAGTTCGGACCCGGCCAAAATACCCGATACCGAACACTCCGACACAATCGGAGGCTCCGCCACCGAAATAACACCTTCAGCCCACGTAATAATGGCCATCATAGCCCCATGGACAGAACCATTCCTGGCCTACCTAACCAGGCAGGAACTTTCGGAGGACCAAAATGGGGCACGCTGCATAGTGCGGCGATCTAAGGCCTGCAGGGTCCATGAGGGAGAATTGTATAAAAAAAGCACTAGCGGATTCCTTCAAAGGTGCATCTCTGAAGAGGAAGGGCGGAACCTTTTGGCAAAAATTCACGCCGGACTCGGAGGTCACCATGCCGCAGCCGGGGCTCTTGTAAGCAAGGCCTTCCGTACAGGATTCTATTGGCCAACGGCCCGGGCAGATGCACAGGACTTGGTCCAACATTGCGCCGGTTGCCAGCTCTTTGCAAATCAAAGCCACATGCCACCCACCGCCCTCCAAACAATCCCCATTATGTGGCCCTTCGTGGTCTGGGGGCTTAACATGGTTGGACCCCTTAAAGGGGGAACCCATAAGAAAAAATACTTACTAGTCATGGTGGATAAATTCACCAAATGGATAGAGGCCAAACCTGTTAAAACAGCCGAATCTGGACCGGTGATAGACTTCATATCCGGGGTCGTACACCATTATGGCGTCCCCCACAGCATCATCACTAACAACGGCACGAACTTCACTACCGATGAGGTCAAAATCTGGTGCAGCAAAATGGGCATCAAGCTCGATTATGCTTTAGTCTATCACCCACAAACCAACGGCCAAGTCGAGCGAGCAAACGGTCTTATAATGAGCGGCATTAAACCCAGATTAGTGTGTTCCTTAACGGAGTCTAACACACACTGGGTAGAGGAGCTCGACTCCGTACTCTGGGGGCTGCGGACCACGCCAAATCGTAGTACCGGATATACAACCTTCTTTATGGTGTACGACGCAGAGGCAGTCTTGCCCTATGACATAATTCATGACTCACCTCGAGTGCGCATGTACGAAGAAAGAGAAGCCGAGCTCAATCGGCAAGACAGTCTGGACACCCTGGAGGAGGAGCGCGATGTAGCAAAAGCCCGTTCTGCATTTTATCAGCAACAGGCTCGCAGATACCAAAGCATAGAAGTACGGGCCAAAACTTATAACGTTGGCGAACTAGTTCTACGCCTGGCGGATAAGAAAAAGAACAAGCTCGAGCCCAAATGGGAAGGTCCCTTCATTATTGACCAAGTGCTGACCGGTGGAGCGTACCGACTGTGGGATGCATCGACTAATTGACTCGAGCCGAACCCATGGAATGCGGCCAGGCTCCGAAGATTCTACGCCTAGCACCGGACTCTATGTTCGTCTCGTTCCTCTGTCCATTCTTTGCGTATACATTATCTGCCTTGTTTTTCTTTCTCTCTTTCTTTTATTCCTTCTTTAGGCCTTCAAAGGCCAACTTGTGCCTCGCTTGCACATTATAGATGCGCTAGCCGCGCTCATCATACCTGGGGGCTTCTTTCATAGAAGCTTATTTATTTATCTGAGCCTCGTGCCCCGCACATGTGTTATGCTTCCGCATGTACCTTTTTCGCCATTATATGAATCGATATGACTTAAGTTTTGGCCAAGCTGGGTTGCCTGGCTCTTGCATTTATGCCCTATGTTCCTGTTAATTCGGCTAGGCCATAAGGGGAGCATCTCTGCGATTGTTACTGCCGGGTCAGCCGGATGTGTACCTCAGACTGGGTGAAGCCGAAAGCTAGCGTTCTTAAGGAAATATTCGGTCGGTGAACAAAAGATGATTTTTATTTATTTTCCGTATCTGCCCCCAGATATTTTTCCTGCATTTCCTATCGCAATCTGGACATGCACTTTAGGGCATGCTTACCCAGGGAAAGGAACCCTTAACGTAACTATTCTCCCTGGAAGATGTTTCTTACTACCCATGTAATATAACATAACTAGTTGGGCACTTGTCTGTTCAAGAACTAATGACCCCTACGCCTGGTCTCCACGCATACCCCGGTTCTTATATAACTGAGCGGGTATTCGGATACACTCTGGAATATCGGGTCCTGAGGTTGAAGTGAAAAGGTCCGCCATGACAAATGATCTACAATACGGCTAGAAGGTATTATACATGTCACTTTAATTACATAGTCATGCAGATTGACTAAATTCCTCTTCTATACCATCCAACAGGCGGTCTAGCCTACAATCCTGTTGGGAATACTTTGCGGCTAATTCTACTTGCCCATAAACTAACCTAACAGGGATCTCTTTTCCGTCGGGCCCCACAGGTCCGACCTCGGCCATGTGATTTGAGTCAGCCTTGGTATACCGCATCTTCACCATGGCCCAGACTTCTCTGGCACCTTGTCGGCAGGCCGATATCTTCCATAATCAGAAGCGCCGCCGTTCTCCCTTGAGCTTCTCCGTAAGCTCTGCAACGCCTTCTGGCAGGGAGACGGATGGCCACAAGGCCTGGGCAACACCTTGCATCACCTGCCGAACTTATTCGTGCAGATGTGAGAGCTGAGATAGAAGATCACCCGCAGACCCGGGCATTTCCTCCGCGGGACGACCCGTCAGCATACCTATAGACACAACGCTGTTAGTCGGCTTCTTCGCCAAATTCCTTCAAAAGGATTCGTTCAAGCACTTACTGAAAATGCCGCGTCGAAGCCGCTTATTCTCCTTCTCGGAGTCTGCAAGCTGCACTCGAACGTCTTTTAGTTCCACGCTCAGCTTGATATTGGCTTCTTGGAGATTGTTTTTCTCCCGCCTAAGCTCAGTCAGCACGCGTTTGCCAGCCTCTAGCTGTCGCACGACATGCTGGTCCTCCAGATTTTCTCCGGATTCATCTGCAACATCTATTGTTAGATCTGCAGCCACGCCACACACTATATGGTAACCATCATTCTTTAAAGTAAATGTTGCCAGCGGGAAACTTTTTCAGTTCCTGCAATGTGGCAATAGCAGCCCGCTGTTGGGTCTTGCATTCCTCTAGCTCCTGTGACAGCCTAGTATTCTTCTCTATAAGAACCTGCACAATAAATATGATCCTTAAATCAGTTCTGCTAACTGTTTCAAGTCTCAGGGGCTACTAATACATATAAATAGTCAGATTTACTTACCCGTACATCCTTTACATATTGATCCGTGGCTCTGGCTAGACCATCTTGAGCAGCACGGAGATACGCCTCTCCAGAATTGAAGGCATCAAATGCCTCTGGTGAGAAACAAGCGTCGCGGAATACGGCCCGGCGGCGCCTATGATTCATGGCGCTTTCCACTTTTGAGTTTGTAGCGGATAATCTATCTGCATCCTCTGTAGGGGGATTATCTGGCGCCCGCCCCATATCGGCTTCTGCCTCTATGTCCGGTCCTGGCGCCCGACTGGTGGAAGCGTGATTAGCAACATCGCCAGACATATTCCGGCGAGCATTTTTTCTGTTAAAGAAACACATGCGTCATTACATTTCAAGAAAGACGACAACCACGGAGCGGGGTTTTTGTTATACCTTTGCGCCGGCGTCTCCGTCCTGACCGCCTTCCTTTTTGGCCTACCCAGCCTCGGTGCCTCTTGTTGGCGAGTTGCCGCGGGTTCGGCAGGGCGTCCCGAATGCCTTCCCTGTAAAAATGCCATATGTATATGGTAGGTGTAGTGTCTAAAAGGGGATCCTAGTTTTTGGAGTTGGGATTTTTTGGTTTTTCTTATGTGCGATGCAGGAAGCAGTCCGGGATAGTCGGCCATAATGGCCACCATGGCATCATCACAAATTAACTGATAGAACTGCCGGTCTATCAGCTCCACGAATATAACCGGATCTTCTTCAAGTCTTGAGTCGAGGGCCCGGTCAGGGTCCTCTGGTTGTGGAGAAGGGCTGCTGACCTCCTTTATGGCTTTTCGTAGTTCCTGCCGCAAAGTGGCAAGGTGAATACTTATGACAAAGAATGCGGGAAAGATGGGAGTAAGGAGATATAACTTACCCAGCTTGGAGGATTGTACATGGAGAATCCATCCCGTGGCTTGATCCGGATGAACTCCTCTTCCTCTCCCTTGAACAATTCGGACAGAATTTTTGCTAAAGTGGCAGCATTGTCCGGACCCTTACGCCCGCAGCGGGTGGCATCATCCGCCCCGTTAAAACACCACAAGGGGTGCCGATGATATTGAGGTGGTTGCACTCCCCACATTATGCAAATCGACATAACTTCGATTACTGTCAATCCTGATTGACCCAGTGCTTTAATCCGGTTCATCAGATGGAGGACTTCTCCATTGTCTTCCACCTGGGGGCTCCGTGGGCGCCAACTTCGGCGTTTCTTTAGAGGAGCATTGCTGAACTCAGGAAGACCCTGCCGAACAGGGTCCGTAAGGGGAACGTCCTCCATATAAAACCTTCCGAAGGCCAGTCTTCGAATGACTTCTTCGGGGGACCAGACAGGTATCCGGTACTGGCGATGCACCATATTTCGGCTCCGCCCACTTGATAAAGTGACTCCCTCTGTGTGCGAGGGACGAGGCAAAATAGCCTTTTCCACAGCTTGAAGTGAGCCTCGCAGCCCAGGAACAACTCGCAGAGAGCAACATAGCCGGCGATATGTAGAATGGAGGCAGGGGTGAAATTGTGTAATTGGAGGCCGTAGAACTCCAGGAGCCCGCGGAGGAACGGATGAATTGGAAATCCGAGTCCCCTTAATAAATAAGGAACAAGGCAGACCTGCTCCCCCATAAAGGGACAGGGAAAGCTCTCTGCTTGCTCCCCGCCATTGTAGGTGGCAAGCCCGGCTCGAACGGGCACCATATACGCCGGAGGGAGAAATCCCTTAGTCTGCAGTTCGATAATTGACTGTGCGGGACTGAACACCTCTCCCAATCACCGGGCTTAGGGCTACGGGGGCGGGAGGAGGAGCTGCGGAGGTCGGCCATGCTGGAATGGATCTTTCCGAAACGCGCTCTGATGGATTCTCGCTGGGGGAGGATGGTATGGATCGGATCTAAGAATCCCCATCCCTTTAATAGGCAATTTATTTATCTGGCTAGGGGGGCGAATGTAAAAACGCCCTGGCGCCTCGTATTCATTCGACGCGTGGGAGATAGCCCTTATTGGGCATAGAAGCCAAGAGGTCCAAACATTTATGGGACCAGACACTGCTTTACAAACGTTCGAAATATGGAGAAGAACCCACCTTGCAATGCCGAAGACAACGCTGCGCGCCAGACTCATCATCATTGAAGCCTAGTTCAGGGGCTACTGAGGGAGTCCTGGATTAGGGGGTATCCGGACAGCTGGGTTATATCCTTTGGCCGGACTGTTGGACTATGAAGATACAAGATTGAAGACTTCATCTCGTGTCCGGATGGAACTCTACTTGGCGTGGAAGGCAAGCTAGGCAATACGGATATGGATATCTCCTCCTTTGTAACCGACCTTGTGTAACCCTAGCCCCCTCTGGTGTCTATATAAGCCGGAGGGTTTTAGTCCGTAGAACAACATACAATCATACCATAGGCTAGCTTCTAGGGTTTAGCCTCTCCGATCTCGTGGTAGATCAACTCATGTAATACTCATATCATCAAGAATAAATCAAGCAGGACGTAGGGTTTTACCTCCATCAAGAGGGCCCGAACCTAGGTAAACATTGTGTTCCCTGCCTCCTGTTACCATCCGCCTTAGACGCACAATTCGGGACCCCCTACCCGAGATCCGCCGGTTTGACACCGACACCCTCCCTAGCCAGCAGTGCTTGGGAGAGAACGGTAAGGCACGCTGATCGGGACGCGCCGGCAGTAGGTAAGAGTCGTCGCCGAGGACGACCACGTGAACGTTGCAGCTTCTCACTGATACGTCTCCAACGTATCTATAATTTTTGATTGTTCCAAGCTATTATATTATCTGTTTTGTATGTCTAATGGGCTTTAATATACTCTTTTATATTATTTTTGGGACTAACCTATTAACCGAAGGCCCAGTGCAAGTTGTTGTTTTTTGCCTATTCAGTGTTTCACAGAAAAGGAATATCAAACGGAATGAAACCTTCGCGAGGATCTTTCTTGGAACAAACGCAATCCAGGAGACTTGGAGTGGAAGTCAGAGATGCGACGAGGCGGCCACGAGGTAGGAGGGTGTGCCCAGGGGGGTAGGCGTGCCCCCACCCTCGTGGGCCCCTCATAGCTCCCCCGACCAACTTCTTTTGCCTATATATACTCCTATACCCTAAATACATCAGGGGATCCATGAAACCACTTTTGCACCGCCACAACCTTCTGTACCCGTGAGATACCATCTTTGGGCCTTTTTCGACGATCTATCGGAGGGGGATTCTATCATGGAGAGCTTCTACATCAACACCATAGCATCTCCGATGATGTGTGAGTAGTTTACCACAGACCTTCGGGTCCATAGTTATTAGCTAGATGGCTTCTTCTCTCTCTTTGGTCTTCAATACAAAGTTCTCCTCGATGTTCTTGGAGATATATTTGATGTAATACTTTTTGCGGTGTGTTTGCCGAGATCCGATGAATTGTGGGTTTATGATCAAGATTATCTATGAACAATATTTGATTCTTCTCTGAATACTTATATGCACGATTTGATATCTTTGCAAGTCTCTTCGAAATATTGGTTTAGTTTGGCCAACTAGATTGATATTTCTTGCAATGGGAGAAGTGCTTAGCTTTGGATTCAATCTTGCGGTGCTCGATCCTAGTGACAGAAAGGGAACCGACACATATTTTATTATTGCCATCGAGGATAAAAAGATGTGGTTTATATCATATTGCTTGAGTTTATCCCTCTACATCATGTTATCTTGCCTAATGTGTTACTCTGTTCTTATGAACTTAATACTCTAGATGCATGCTGGATAGCGGTCGATGTGTGGAGTAATACTAGTAGATGCAGAATCGTTTCGGTCTACTTGACACGGACATGATGCCTATGTTCATGATCATGCCTAGATATTCTCATAACTATGTGATTTTCTATCAATTGCTCGTCAGTAATTTGTTCACCCACCGTAATATATGCTGTCTTGAGAGATGCCACTAGTGAAACCTATGGCCCCCGGGTCTACTTTACATCATATAAGTTTCTGATCTATAATTCCAGTTTACTGTTTATTTTGCAATCTTTACTTTTCTATCTATACAACAAAAATACCAAAAATATTTATCTTATTATCTTTATCAGATCTCAGTTTTCAAGTGGCCATGAAGGGATTGACAACCCCTTTATCGTGTTGGTTGCAAGGTTATCGATTGTTTGTGCAGGTACTAGGCGATTTGCGTGTAGTCTCGTACTGGTTGATACCTTGGTTCTCAAAAACTGAGGGAAATACTGATGCTAGTTTGCTGCATCACCCTTTCCTCTTCAAGGGAAAACCAACGCATGCTCAAGAGGTAGCAAGAAGGATTTCTGGCGCCGTTGCCGGGGAAATTTATGCTCAAGTCAAGACATACCAAGTACCCATCACAAACTCTTATCCCTCACATTACATTATTTGCCATTCGCCTCTCGTTTTCCTCTCCCTCACTTCACCTTTGCCATTTTATTCGCCCTTTTTCGTTCGCTTATTTCTGCTTGCCTCTTGTGTTTTTGGGTGTTAGTGTGCCCGTTTTGCTTTAGCGGCTCCACCAAAAAGCGTTGATCCTCACCTTAGAAGGTTGGAAGAAATTGAAAACAATGTTAGAAGCTTTATGTCTTTGCAATTTGAGCATAATAATTTCTTCAGAAACGAGCTCAAAGAATAGAAAGGTTTTATGGAGTACATGAATAAAGAGCTCGATGATATGTCTAAGGAATTTTATTGTTTGAAATCTCAGTTTGCTCATCTTGAAAACTCAATAGCCCAAATTTTGGATAAGCAAGCCACCCTAGTTAATAAGATGGCCGCTAAACCGAAAGATCTAGATAATAACAATGATGAAGATCTAAAAGTGATTGATGTGTCTCCTATTAAATCTTTGTTTTCCAATATGAATATTGATAAAGATGGGACTGGAGATGAGTCAACTTTAGTTAAAAGGCGTCCCAATGATTCGGAGTTTTTAGATCTTGATGCAAAAATTGGTAAAAGTTGGATTGAAGAGGTCAAAACTTTACATAGCAATGAACCCACTATTTTGGATTTCAAGGAATTTAATTATGATAATTTCTCTTTGATAGATTGTATTTCATTGTTGCAATCCGTGTTAAATTCTCCTCATGCTTATGATCAAAACAAAGCTTTTACTAAACATATCGTTGATGCTTTAATGCAATCTTATGAAGAAAAACTTGAATTAGAAGTTTCTATCCCTAGGAAAATTTATGATGAGTGGGAACCTACTATTAAAATTAAGATTAAAGATCATAAATGATATGCCTTATGTGTTTTGGGTGCTAGTGTTTCCATGATTCCAAAAGCTTTGTGCGATCTGATAGGTTTCCGTGAATTTGATGATTGTTCTTTAAATTTGCACCTTGCGGATTCCACCATTAAGAAACCTATGGGAAGGATTAATGATGTTTTTATTGTTTAAAATAGGAATTATGTGCCCGTAGATTTCATCATTCTCGATATAGATTGCAATCCTACATGTCCTATTATTCTTGGTAGACATTTCCGTAGAACGATTGGTGCAATTATTGACATGAAAGAAGGAAATATTAGATTCCAATTTCTGTTAAAGAAAGGCATGGAACACTTTACAAGAAAGAAAATTAAATTGCCTTATGAATCAATTATGAGAGCCACTTATGGATTACATACCAAAGATGACAATACCTAGATATATTCTTGTTTTTATGCCTAGCTAGGGGCGTTAACAATAGCGCTTGTTGGGAGGCAACCCAATTTTATTTTTGTTACTTGATTTTTGTTCCTGTTTAGAATAAATAAATCATTTATCCTCTGTTATTATAGTGTGTTTTATGTTTTAATTAGTGTTTGTGCCAAGTAAAGCCTTTAGGATCTTCTTGGGTGATTGTTGTTTGATCTTGCTGAAAAAACAGAAAATATGCGCTCACGAGAATAATTTTAATTTTTTACCGGAGAGCGATAAAATACCAATTCTAACTGAAGTAGATCAATATACAAATTATTTAGGACGTCCTAAATTTTCAGAATTTTTGGAGTTACATAAGTATTCGAAACCTCCAGATTGCTACAGACTGTTCTGTTTTTTACAGATTCTGTTTTTCGTGTGTTGTTCGCTTATTTTGATGAATCTATGGCTAGTATCGGGGGGTATGAACCATACAGAAGTTGGAATACAGTAGGTTTAACACCAATATAAATAAATAATGAGTTCATTACAGTACCTTAAAGTGGTGATTTGTTTTCTTATACTAACGAAGCTCATGAGATTTTCTGTTGAGTTTTGTGTTGTGAAGTTTTCAAGTTTTGGGTAAAGATTTGATGGATTTTGGAGCAAGGATTGCCAAGAGCCTAAGCTTGGGGATGCCCAAGGCACCCAAGGTAAAATTCAAGGACAACCAAAAGCCTAAGCTTGTGGATGCCCCGGAAGGCATCCCCTCTTTCGTCTTCGTCTATCGGTAACTTTAATTGAGGCTATATTTTTATTCACCACATGATATGTGTTTTTCTTGGAGCGTCTTGTATGATTTGAGTCTTTGCCTTTTAGTTTACCACAATCATCCTTGCTGTACTCACCTTTTTTAGAGAACCACATGAATAGGAATTTATTAGAATACTCTATATGATTCACTTATATCTTTTGAGCTAGATAATTTTGTTCTAGTGCTTCACTTATACCTTTTTAGAGCACGGTGGTGGTTTTATTTTATAGAAATTATTGATATCTCATGCTTCACTTATATTATTTTGAGAGTCTTTTATAACAGCATGGTAATTTGCTTTGGCTATAAAATTAGTCTTAATATGATAGGCATCCAGGATGGGTATAATAAAAACTTTCATATAGAGTGCATTAAACACTATGAGAAGTTTGATACTTGATAGTTGTTTTGAGATATAAAGATGGTAATATTAGAGTCGTGCTAGTTGAGTAATTGTGGAATTGAGAAATACTTGTGGTGAAGTTTGCAAGTCCCGTAGCATGCACGTATGGTAAACGTTGTGTGACAAATTTGAAGCATGAGGTGTTATTTGATTGCTTTCCTTATGACTGGCGGTCGGGGACAAGCGATGGTATTTTCCTACCAATCTATCCCCCTAGGAGCATGCGCGTAGTGCTTGGTTTTGATGACTTGTAGATTTTTGCAATAAGTATGTGAGCTCTTTATGACTAATATTGAGTCCATGGATTATACGCACTCTCACCCTTCCATCATTGCTAGCCTCTTCGGTACCGTGCATTGCCCTTTCTCACCTCGAGAGTTGGTGCAAACTTCGCTAGTGCATCCAAACCCCGTGATATGATACGCTCTATCACATATAAGCCTCCTTATATCTTCCTCAAAACAGCCACCATACCTACCTATTATGGCATTTCCATAGCCATTCCAAGATATATTGCCATGCAACTTTCCATCGTTCCGTTTATTATGATATGCTCCATCATCGTCATATTGCTTTGCATGATCATGAAGTTGACATCGTATTTGTGGCAAAGCCACCTTCATAATTCTTTCATACATGTCACTCTTGATTCATTGCACATCCCGGTACACCGCCGGAGGCATTCACATAGAGTCATATTTTGTTCTAAGTATCGAGTTGTAATTCTTGAGTTGTAAGTAAATAAAAGTGTGATGATTTTCATTAGAGTTGTCCCATGTGAGGAAAGGATGATGGAGACTATGATTCCCCCATAAGCCGGGATGAGATTCTGAACGAAAAAAAAGAAGATGCCATAAAAAAGAGAAAAAAGGCCCAAATAAAAAAATGAGAGAAAAAGAGAGAAGGGGCAATGTTACTATCCTTTTTCCACACTTGTGCTTCAAAGTAGCACCATGATCTTCATGACAGAGAGTCTCTTATTTTTTCACTTTCATATACTAGTGGGAATTTTTCATTATAGAACTTGGCTTGTATATTCCAATGGTGGGCTTCCTCAAAATGCCCTAGGTCTTCGTGAGAGTTGGATGCACACCCACTTAGTTTCTTTGGTCGAGCTTTCAGATTTTTATAGCTCTAGTGCATCCGTTGCATGGCAATCCCTACTCCTTGCATTGACATCAATTGATGGGCATCTCCATAGCCCGTTGATTAGCCGCGTCAATGTGAGACTTTCTCCTTTTTTGTCTTCTCACACAACCTCCATCATCATATTCTATTCCACCCATAGTGCTATGTCCATGGGTCACGCTCATATATTCCGTGAAAGTTGAAAGAGTTTGAAAAGGCTAAGTATGAAACAATTGCTTGGCTTGTCATCGGGGTTGTGCATGATGGGAACATTTTGTGTGATGAAAATGAAGCATGGCCAAACTATATGATTTTGTAGGGATAACCTTTCTTTGGCTATGTTATTTTGATAAGACATAATTGCTTGGTTAGCATGCTTGAAGTATTATTATTTTTATGTCAATATTAAACTTTTTTCTAGAATCTTTTGGATCTAAACATTCATGCCAAAATAAAGAGAATTACATTGAAATTTATGTTAGGTAGCATTGCACATCAAAAAATTTGTTTTTATCATTTACCTACTTGAGGACTAGCAGGAATTATGCTTGGGGATGCTGATAGGTTTCCAACGTATCTATAAGTTTTGATTGTTCCATGCTATTATATTATCTGCTTTGGATGTTCAATGGGCTTTAATATACTCTTTTATATTATTTTTGGGACTAACCTATTAACCGAAGGCCCAGTGCAAATTGTTGTTTTTGCCTATTTTAGTATTTCGCGGAAAAGGAATATCAAACGGAATCCAAACGGAACGAAACCTTCGCGAGGATCTTTCTTGGAACAAACGTAATCCAGGAGACTTGGAGTGGAAGTCAGAGATGCAACAAGGTGGCCACGAGATAGGAGGGCGCACCCAAGGGGTAGGCGTCCCCCCACTCTCGTGGGCCCCTCGTAGCTCCACCGACCTACTTCTTTCGCCTATATATACTCTTATACCCTGAAAACATCCAGGGGAGCCACGAAACCACTTTTCCACCGCCGCAACCTTCTGTACCCGTGAGATCCAATGTTGGGGCCTTTTCCGGCGATCTACCGGAGTGGGATTGGATCATGGAGGGCTTCTACATCAACACCATAGCCTCTCCTATGATGTGTGAGTAGTTTACCACAGACCTTCGGGTCCATAGTTATTAGCTAGATGACTTCTTCTCTCTCTTTGGTTCTCAATACAAAGTTCTCCTCGATGTTCTTGGAGATCTATTCGATGTAATACATTTTGCGGTGTGTTTGCCGAGATCCGATGAATTCTGGTTTATGATCAAGATTATCTAGGAACAATATTTGATTCTTCTCTGAATTCTTATATGCATGATTTGATATCTTTGCAAGTCTCTTCGAATTATCGGTTTAGTTTGGCCTACTAGATTGATCTTTCTTGCAATGGGAGAAGTGCTTAGCTTTGGCTTCAATCTTGCGGTGCTCGATCCCAGTGACAGAAAGGGAACCAACACGTATTTTATTATTGCCATAGAGGATAAAAAGATGGGGTTTATATCATATTGCTTGAGTTTATCCTTCTACATCATGTCATCTTGCCTAATGCGTTACTCTGTTCTTATGAACTTAATACTCTAGATGCATGCTAGATAGCGGTCGGTGCGTGGAGTAATAGTAGTAGATGCAGAATCGTTTCGGTCTACTTGGCACAGACGTGATGCCTATGTTCATGATCATGCCTAGATATTCTCATAACTATGCGCTTTTCTATCAATTGATCGACAGTAATTTGTTCACCCACCATAATATATGCTATCTTGAGAGAAGCCACTAGTGAAACCTATGGCCCCCGGGTCTACTTTACATCATATAAGTTTCCGATCTATAATTCTAGTTTACTATTTATTTTGCAATGTTTACTTTTCAATCTATACAATAAAAATACCAAAAATATTTATCTTATTATATTTATCAGATCTCACTTTTGCAAGTGGCCATGAAGGGATTGACAACCCCTTTATTCTATTGGTCGCAAGGTTCTTGATTGTTTGTGCAGGTACTTGGCGATTTGCGTGTAGTCTCCTACTAGATTGATACCTTGGTTCTCAAAAACTGAGGGAAATACTTACGCTACTTTTCTGCATCACCCTTTCTTCTTCAAGGGAAAACCAACGCATGCTCAAGAGGTAGCACTCACCTTCCCCGGTGGAGAGGATCCGGCTGGATCTGTGACCAGCGGTGAGCAGAGAGATAGAGAGTGTGGCCATCGCTGTCGTGTTTAGATCTGGAGAGGACGAGACAGTGTGAAGAGAGCAACACTAGTAAGCAAGCGCGGAGGCTCCTGCCTATATAGTGAAGTACTAGTTTTCTTTTGTCTACTGCAGCCGACTTGACCTCGTCAATGACTGTCGAGAAGTCTTCATGCACGTGCCCCGGAGGCGCAGTTGTTGTCATTTTGGTCTGAAGCACCGAATTATAACATATAATACAAAAAAATGCCACATGACAAGAAACCATAACCTCACTGCCCAAAGGAGACAACATGAATCCTGACGGACAAACTAGACGAGGATCAAAGCTCAAATTAAAGATAAACTCGTAGAAAAGGGGTCCATCGATAGATGTCCTAATTAACATAGCCGGCTTGACCTAGATGGCAGCCGAGTAGTCTTCATGCATGTGCCCCCAATGACCAGCCCCTTTGAGGAACTCAGTTGTCGCAATTTAACCCTCGTAGTGATCCGAAGCACATGACACCTAACATTGCGAGATGACAAGAAACCCTTTTTTAGATTTCTCATCAGAACTACAGCCCTGTACAACACAGCCTGCACGATATGTAGACGATAGCCAATCCAGGCATGTCTGCTGGAGTCTGGTCACATGCATGGATGAACTGATCTTCCGTGTCATGCAGGGATCGTCTAGGCACCAACGTCTGTGCAACACTTCTCTAGTACTATCGCTCGTCTCTCTCTTCTATTAACTCACATGACTTGCGGGGCCGGGGACTGTGCCTATGGTCGTTCTCAATTACGGTCCCACATGTGTGTGCAAATGCAATATGACTTGTGTTCCATTCAGAGAGTGGTGTGCCAGACCAACCGACCATCTGGGGTGCGACGCGAACGTGAACGGGTGTGGTGTATACTCCGTACATGTGTACCACCGTTTTCATGAGGCTTTGCTCCATGGCGCAATCCATGGATACAAAATTAGTATACTGTACTATTTAAAAGTCGAGGGAGGGGCTTTTCCCGCGCGGTAGGCAGGGCAGTTCCGCCTAGTTGGTTCGACAGAGATGCAAGAAGATGATGGAGTTGGCTGCTGCAAACGTAGGGTTGTCTGATTTGACAGCGAGTTACTGCTAGACAGGTGGGGCCCCATGATTTGACTTGCCATTATCATTTTAACTGCGGTGCTACGACTGGCGCGAGTCTCCTGATTCCTAACCACCTCCATGGTATACATGTGCCTCTCCCAATGCTCCACCATGTAGAGGCTAGGTCTTGCATGAGAGCCCACTCCTCCACTTTTTCCTTGCCTCTTTCCTCCACATATGCAAAAATGCCATGTAAGCGGGTTTATAGCCCACTATTGTACTTGCTTGTATAGGTGCTAAGCCTGCCACATAGGCATAAAGTCTGATGTGGCAAGTTAATTAAGAAGAGAGAGACTAGTTTGGTGACCCCATGAAGAAACGGTGCTAAGCGCGTGTACCTAGGTGAAAAGACAATTTTGAGTCTATAGCTAATTAAATGAAGCAAACTTAGCAACAAAAAACTAAGCACCTATGCATTGGGGACTTGAGTTGCTAAGCCATTTAATGCCCTTAGCACCTCATCTAAGCACCATTTTATTGGAAGAGGTCACTCCTTGGCGAATGCAATAAATACTACGAAGAAAGAGATAGAGAGAAGTAAAAAAAATACTCTTATAGCCAACCTTATAGCTAACCTTGTTGTATGAGTGACTAAGTCATGACTATGTATGACATGCCAACATTAGATAGCCTAACACAGCGTGTTAAATCTCCAAGGGCGCGACCGCGCGAGCGAGGCGATGGTTGTGGTAGGCACGACCATGATACAGGCTGCTGGCAGCCCTTGGATCTGAGATCGAATGGTCACATGCTAAGTTGCTGAAAATTTGCAGAATAACCCTCCAGGACAAAATATTCACCCATAGGTCTAGAATCACGCCATGCAACTGTTCGATCTCAAATCCAAGGGCTCTCGAAAGCCCGTATCATGGGAGAATGGAAAGCTTCGTATCACCTGTAATTTTCCTGATGCTTGACATGACATTGAAAGCCATTTAATTGAGTGTGGAGTAGACATGACATCTAATTGAGCCCCCATAGTACTGTGCATGAATCCATTTATCCACCAGGCAAGCCACTACCCTGTCGTTCGCACGCCCCACTCAGCATTTTTACAATCGAAAAACCGCTAGCAGTTTGCTCCTACTCGTCCCCGGACGTCCTGTAACATTACGGCAGTTCGCTCCTAGTCGTCCGGTCCTTTCACATTACTGCAGTTCCACTAATCCTAACCCTCCTCCCAAATCCATGGCGTCCCAAATCTCCATGATCAGCGGTGAGTACAATGTTAGAACCATCACCAGTGATGAGTTCAACGTCATCTACACCCGTTCTTCTGCAACAGTGAAAGGATGCCTTGCTCGCTTCAGACGCATGTTCGAAAACTCAAATGAGGAGTGGGTCACTGGGCTAGATGTTGAGTACACCACAACCTGGACAAAGAGAAGAATCTAAAGGAGGAAGAGAAGATGAAGCCTGCCGTGATCTAGGTTTGCGTGCATGACTTATGCTTGGTCTACCACATATGCCATGCCGACATTGAGTGCGAGGAATTTAAGAACTTCCTCAAGGGAGGCCTAGTCAAATTCGTTATTGTAGACTTTACGACTGACATAAGAGTCCTGGGTCGGATAGGCCTCATTGTAGGCAACCCCTTCGACCTCCAGAAGAAAGGGCTGGTGCCCTCCCGTGATCAGCCTTCAATGCTGACCCTGGTGAGAGCCGTGGTTCATCCTTCATACGGTAAACTGCAGAAACCCCGCCCAAGTTTCATCATGCATGGTAGTGGAATGTACTAGATATAGACCACATCTACTATGCTTCAATGGATGGCTACCTTTGTTTCAATATCTACAAGGGTTGGATCAAGAGCAAGAGCCAAGTGTGCATTTCAAGCAAAGAAGTATCAGCCAAGAGGAAGACGGACAAGGACGAAGTCGAGGACATGGACGAGGAGTCCGAGTAAGGTGGCAGTGTCATTGCTCATGGTGGTTCTAATGTAGTGTCTACCGGATTAGTTGCTTAGTTTAATTTTAGGTGTGCTTAGTTTTATTTGAGGGGTGTGTTGTGCTGAGCCCCCAGCAAAACTATGTTATGTTTCTTCTCGTTACTTTAACTCTTCAGTACATAGATACTAGTATTTCTTACAGTTCATCTTTTAGTTGGTATAGTACTACCACTCATTTCTCCACATTATATACGTACAATATATATGGCCAACATCATATAGCCAGCAGTTTAGTTGTCAAAGAATTTCAGGGTGCTTAGTTTTGTCAAAGAATTTCAGGGTGCGTAGTTTTATTTGAGGGGTGTGTTGTGTTGGACACAATTATTATGACTCAAATCTCTTTTGCCATGTTATAATGACATAAATACCAATGGACCAACATGCTAGCTCTCCCTCTATCTCACTACAGTAAAATAAAGTGTGGGGCCTACTTGATCCCAACTGCATTCTTATTTTCCTGTAAAATTATTCGCTTGGTTACTCCTGACAAGCTGGGCCACACTTATCATTGTGAGAATCGTCTTATATTTGTCATATAACATGGTCAACGGGTTTGACGTGAAAATAACAATGTCTAATGGCATTTTTGAGACATCTTATTGCATTTTTGAGCAGGCATCTCACGGATCGATGGCATCTTTGAGTAGTTGTAACTTCTAATGGCAAAACTGAGTAGTGATACACAACTAGTGGCATAAAGAATAAGAACCCAAGAATTGAATAGGTATGCTAATTTCTTTAATAGAATTTAGCACCCCATTTAAGCACGTACTAGCTTTTTTAATAGTACTATATGCATAATTTGGCGACGAGCACTCTCTATATGTACCACCTTTTTTCCTTAATTTCATCTTGTTAGTTTTGCTCCATGGTGCAATCCATCGATACTACGGTTTTACAAAAGTACACATTTTTTAAAAGGCTAGAGGGTTGGGCAGTCTAGCTTGGTCGGTTTCAAGAGAGGCGAGGGCCTTTGTGATTTGATGGCTCATTACTGCTGGAAGGCAGGGCCTTGTGATTTGACTACTCATATAAATGTGCCGACGACCTGAGGAGGAGCAAAGAACCATGCGGTATACTCAAGATTTCCACTGGAGTACGACGGAGGAGCACGAAACACGGCAGCCCAATGCCATATGGCGATAAAAAAAGATCTAATTTCTAGTCATCTCATTGTTAGCATTGTTCTATTCATGCCTCGCTGAGAACATGACACATGCGGTGAAACACCTGAAGGAAAAGAAGAAACACATAAGTAAAAGAAGAAGGAAGATTATCACCCCCAAAAAAGAAGGAAGACGCACACACAAGTCTGGGGCGTTGCTCTCTACTACATGAAGGTTTGTTGGCCGCGGAGTCGTAACTGCTTCTTCATTGCCTCCACGACCTCTATCTCCTTGCGTGTCTCCTCTGCCATCTTCTTCATTCTGTCCATGACGCGGGATTTCTTGACGCGAGCCTTCATCATCTGTTCCACGGCCGCATTATGTACCTTGACAGCAGCCAGGTGCTCGATGCAGAGCTTCACCAACTCCTCCTTCTATTCCATGACGAGGGCCTGCGGCATCTTCATTGACGAACTACTATTCTCATGCAGCTTCTTCCAGCCAGCGTTCTCCTCCTTTAGTAGGTCGAGCTCGTGACAGAGCTTCGCCTTGTCCTCCTAAAGTTGCAGGATTTCGTCGGTCGCCTTCTTCTTCGAGGCAATGCTCTTCTTCAGCAGCATCACCAAGTGGGCGGTCAACTCCCCCTGCTCATTGAGCTCAACAGGCATGTCGTCGAGGCTCTCCTTCAGTAGCTCCACCAAGCCATGGATCAACTCCTTCTACTTATTGAGGTGCTTATTGAGCTGATCGGACATGCCGACATGTTCGCCTCCTCGGCTAGGGTGCTCCTGGGAGCCATCGCCTGCCCGTGAGAGATCTTTCAAGGTCTCTGCGAGGCGGCAAGCCCTCTCTTTTTTCGGCAGCCTTGGTTGCCGCTCCCTTGTTACGAGTAGTTCTCAACCTAGAGCTCTGCACACCGGACATGGCAAGGACGGACGAAGAAGAAGGACTTATGAGGAGGAAGGTAGAGTAATTTTCGGTTAGGTAGTTCCCCTTTTTATAACCGAAGTACTAGCACTAGTACTAAAACCTGGATAGTGGGAACACATTCAGGTTTGGTACGTACTTGTAGGTGTGAGCAGGCTTGCACTTAATTGTAGCACTAGTACTTTGGAATGTGATGAGAAGAAGGTAAAGATTAATTGATGGTTTTGGTTTCGAGGCCCGAAACAGCTCCCGATGAGTTTAGTGGAACATAAATTTCAAGTACTCCCTCCATCTCAGTTTACAAGGCTTGCACGTGTATCTAGGTCATCAATGTAAATTATATAAAATAAATTGTTTAACATAAAAAATATATCATTAAAAAATAGAATATTTGAAGTTTGTAATGATATATTTTTTGTAATGTATGCCTCTTATTAAGTTGGTCAAATTAACGACCTAGGTACACGTGCAAGACTTGTAAACTGAGATAGAGGGAGTACTACACTGCTCAAATGCAGTCGCACAAGTCAGTGATGTAGCTGGTCGTACATGTCAGACCAAGCCGATGTGTGTCCCTTCGGTGAGACGCGGGTCCGACCGACCGTCTGTTGGTGCGACCGACCGTAAAGTATTACGCGATGGAGACTTCTGGTTGTGGCTTCGGTTGATTGTCACGACCAAGCATTCTAAAACTAGTGATAAATCAATTACCATCTTTTTCCAAACGACCAAGTATTTTCATAGAAATACAATACATATAGATGGAGTGATTGTCAAGATTGCAAACCGACATGGCGTTGCAAGTTCACTTCAGCAGCAACTGACTAGGGCACTCCATCGCTGGCGGGGAAGGAGGGCAGCTCACCTCGCCTATGATGCATGCCCAGCGGTGCCGCCGCAACTGGTCCCGGGATTTGGCTTCTCCTACCGCCCATTTGAATAGTTGCACCGCCTGCTCATGCCATTGCGCAGGCATGCACGTTCTTTCCTCCGCAGTCGACTCCGTGCATATGATCTCTGCCATTAGCCCTAGCTCGAAATCAATGTGACGCTGCCAGATGCTAACATCCCTCAACATCTCTCCCCTGAGATCGACATGCGCCTTCGCCTTGTGCTGCGCCAGGCGCAGCTCCTTGGAACTTCTCTCCAATCGATGCGACGCTTCCTCGATCCGATTTGCCCTTGCTGCCCATGATGGCAGCTGGAACTATGTCGGTATTTCCCCGGAAAAGGAGGGATGATGTACCACAGCGACGGTAGAGTATTTCCCTCAGTTATGAAACCAAGGTCTCGAACCAGTAGGAGAACCAAGCAACACAACGTAAGCAACACCTGCACACAAGTAACAACACCTCGCAACCCGACGTGTTAAAGGGGTTGTCAATCCCTTTCGGGTAATGGCGCCAGAAACAGCGAGTGAAGGGAGATAAAGTTGTAAATATTGATAGATCGAACGCAAAATAAAATAAATTGCAGCAGGGTATTTTTGGATTTTTGGTTTAATAGATCTAAAAATAAAAGCAAGGAAAAGTAGATCGCAAAGGAAAATATATGAGAAATAAGACCCGGGGGCCGTAGGTTTCATTAGTGGCTTCTCTTGAGAAAAATGGAAAACGGTGGGTGAACAAATTAGTGTTGGGAAATTGATAGAACTTCAAATAATTATAATGATATCCAGGCAATGATCATTACATAGGCATCATGTCCAAGATTAGTAGACCGACTCCTGCCTGCATCTACTACTATTACTCCACACATGGACCGCTATCCAGCATGCATCTAGTGTATTAAGTTCATGGAAAAACGGAGTAATGCAATAAGAACGATGAAATGATGTAGAGAATATCTGTTTATCTATATGGCGGTAAATATAGATCTCATCTTTTTATCCTTAGTAGCAACGATACATACGTGTCGGTTCCCTTTCTGTCACTGGGATCAAGCACCGTAAGATCGAACCCACTACTGGGCACCTCTTCCCATTGCAAGATAAATAGACCGAGTTGGCCAGACAAAACACAAATATCGGAGAAGAAATATGAGGATATAAGAGATCATGCATAAAAGAGATCAAAGAAATTCAAATACTTTCATGGATATAAAAACATAGATCTTATCATAAATTCGAAGTTCATTGATCCCAACAAACACACCGCAAAAGAGTTACATCATATGGATCTCCAAGAGACCATTGTATTGAGGATCAAGAGAGAGAGGTGACGCCATCTAGCTACTAACTACAGACCCAAAGGTCTACAAAGAACTACTCACGCATCATCGAAGAGGCACCAATGGAAGTGGTGAACCCCTATGTGATGGTGTTTAGATTGGATCTGGTGTTTATGGACTCTACGGCGGCTGGATGAATATTTTTTGACTCCCCTAGGGTTTTGGGAATATTTGGGTATTTATAGAGCAAATAGGCGGTCCGGGGGACACCCGAGGTGGGCACAACCCACCTGGGCGCGCAAGGGCCTCCTGGCGCGCCCTGGTGGGTTGTGCCCCCCTCGGGACACCCCCCCAGGTGCAACCAGGGCCCATCCGCTTCATTTTGGCCCATAAAAATCATCGTAGAGTTTCATGCCATTTGGAATCCGTTTGATATTGATTTCCTACGATGTAAAAAACATGGAAAAACAGGAACTGTCACTGGGCTCTATGTCAATAGGTTAGTACCAAAAAATGATATAAAATGACTATAAAATGATTATAAAACATCCAAGATTGATAATAAAACAGCATGGATCAATCAAAAATTATAGATATGTTGGAGAAGTATCAGCATCCCCAAGCTTAACTCCTACTCGTCCTCGAGTAGGTAAGTGATAAAAACAAATTTTTTGATGTGGAGTGTTGTTCATCAAGTCATATCATATTCTTTTCTTTATGGCATGGACATTTGGACTTTTATGTGATTCAAAACAATAGTCTAGTTTTGACATAATAATTTAGATACTCAAGCATATCAACAAGCAACCATGTCTTTCGAAATATCAATGCTAAAATAAGTTATCCCTAACCCATCATGCTCAAGCATTGATCCATTCATGAAACACACTCAAATATTAACTACACCCAATACTTGAGCACGATCATATTGCCTCCTAGTTGGTGATTTTTATGAGAGAAGATGGAGACTCAAATTTCAAAATAAAAATTGCATAATGTAAAAGAAAGTCCCTTTGCAGAGGGAAGTAGGGATTTGTAGAGGTGCCAGAGCTCAAAGAGGAAAAATTGAGATAAAAACATTTTGGGAGGTGCATCCATCCCACCAACGAAAATGACTTAGAGTTCCGAACACTTTCCAAGCTAGATATGTCATAGGCGGTTCCGAAATAGAAAATAAAGTTTATTCCTTTTCCACCATAACTTTCGCTTTCCATGGCTAGCCATATCAACGGGTGCCCTCCATACCAACACTTTCCAAGGAACTTATTATTAGACAACATAAAGTATATTCATTTTTGTTTTTGCATTTCGGGACTGGGCATCCCTAATACCTTTGCCTTACTCTCGTGCAGTGATAAGTGAATATACACTCATCTTGAGAATAACACATCTAGCATGGAAAATATTAGCCATGCCTCACCGCTCCGCGAGCGAAACAAACACACAAAAGAGAAGTTTATTTTGAAAATTAGAGATAGAACATGCAAATTTGCTTAGAACGGCAAAAGAATACAACATATAGGTAGATATAGTGGACTCATGTGTCAAAACTGGTTCAAAGGATTTTGGATGCACAAGTAGAGGTCATACTTACTGCAAAATGAAGGCTAGCAAAAGATTGGGAAGCGACCAACCAAGAAACGAATAATCTCATAAGAAAGGATTAAGCACAATTAACACCGAATAATGCACCACAAGTAGGATATAATTTTCATTGCATGACTATTGACTTTCGTGCATGCATAGGGAATCACAAACCTTAACACCAATATTCCTACTAAAGCACAATTACTCATCAAGATGACTCACATATCACATCATCATATCTCAAAACTATTACTAAGAATCAAATTTATTTTGTCCAATGATCTTCATGACACTTTCTTTACTTTATCCTTCTTGGATATCTATCACTTTGGGACTAATTTTCATGAGTTTCTTTTCATAATCTCAAACAAATATAAGTGAAGATCATGAGCATAAATTTTTTTCTTTCTCTCAAATAATTTAAGTGAAGCAAAAGAGAATTTATTCAAAATTTTACTAACTCTGAAATAAATCTAAGTGAAGTAAGAGAACATTTCTTCAAAAATAGCAAAGCACACCATGCTCAAAAAGATATAAGTGAAGCACTAGAGCAAGTCCTAGCTCATAAAAGATTTAAGTGAAGCATAGAGAGCAATTCTAACAAGTCATGACATAATTTTGGCTCTCTCAAATAGGTGTGTCCAGCAAGGATTGATAACTTAAAACACAAAATAAAACAAGCAAAGACACATATCATACAAGACGCTCCAAGCAAAACACATATCATGTGACGAATAAAAATATAGTCTCGAGTAAAATACCGATAGTTGTTGGAAGAAAGCGGGGATGCCACTCAGGGGCATCCCCAAGATTAGTTGGTTGCTCATTCTTGGATAATAGCTTCGGATGCTGGGGCATCCCCAAGCTTAGGCTCTTACATCCTTCCTTCATCCATCGTAAGATAACCCAAAACTTGAAAACTTCAATCACACAAAACTCAACAAAGCCCTCGTGAGATCCGTTATTATAAGAATAATAAACGACTACTATAAGTGTTGTATCAAACCAATTCATATTCTGTTTTTGTATTATATCTACTGTATTCCGACTTTTCTATGGCAAAAACTCATCAAAGAAAACCATGGAGCCATCAAAATAAGCACACAATACAAAGAAAACAGAATATGTCAAAATAGAACAGTCCATAGCAATTTGACTATTTCAAATACTTCTATAACTCCAAAAACATTAGGACGACCTGAGAAATTTGTATATTGATCTACTACAATTGGAATGGGTATTTTATCGCTCTCTGGTAAAAAAATTAAAATTAATTTCGCGAGCGCAAACTTTTTGTTTTTTTCCAGCAAGATCAAACAACCATCACCCAAGAAGATCCTAAAGGATTTACTTGGCACAAACACTAATTAAAACATAAAGAACACAATTATAATAGTAGTATAATTGTGTAAACACACAAGAACAGAAAGAAAAAAGAAAAAATAAATTTTATTCATTGGGTTGCCTCCCAACAAGCGCTATAGTTTTACGCCCTTAGCTAGGCATATAGCAAGGATCTAAGTTTTGTCATCTTTGGTTCGAGATCTATAAGATGCCCTCATGATTGATTCATATCGTGGCTTAATTATAGTTCTAGGAAAGTGTTCCATACCCTTCCTCAAAGGAAATTGGAACTTAATATTGCTTTCTTTCATATCAATGACGGCACCGATAGTGCATAAAAACGGTCTACCAAGAATAATTGGACACGACGGATTACAATCAATATCAAGAACAATAAAACGTATGGGCACATAATTCCTATTTGCAAGAATAAGAACATCATTAATTCTTCCCATAGGCTTTTTAATAGTAGAATCCGCCAAGTGCAAATTCAAGGAACATTCTTCAAGATTGGTAAGACCAAGCACATCACATAAAGATTTCGGAATTGTGGAAACACTAGCACCCAAGTCACATAAAGCAAAACACTCATAATTTTTAATCTTGACTTTGATAGTAGGTTCCCACTCATCATACAATTTTCTAGGATTTGAAACTTATAACTCCAATTTTTCTTCAAAAGCTTTCATCATAGAATCAACAATATGTTTAGTAAAAGCTTTATTTTGTTCATAACCATGGGGTGAATTATCATGGATTGCAACAAAGAAATACAATCAATCAAAGAGAAACTATCATAATTAAAGTCTTTGTAATCCAAAATAGTGGGTGCATCACTAGCTAAAGTTTTAACCTCTCCAAACCCACTTTCATCAATTTTCTCAACAAGATTTTCACCCTCCAAATATTGGGATGCCTTCTACCTAAAGTTGACTCTTCTTCAGTCCCTTTTTCATCATTCTTAACTTTAATAAACAAGGAATCAATACAAGAAACACCAATAATTTTAAGATCTTCATCACTTTTGCAAGAAAAATCACTAGGAAAAGATTTTTCCAAAAATTCTCTTTTAGCTCTAAGCATAGCAGTTCTTTTCTTACTTTCATCCATAGAAACATAAAGAGCTTTAATTGATTCATCTACTTTAGGCACATAAATTTTCATCTTGAGATTTTCCACATCATGAGCAATTCTATCAACACTTCTAGACAAATCATCAATTTTGTTCAACTTTTCTTCTATGGAAGTGTTGAAAACTTTTTGTGTATTGATAAATTCTTTAATATTGTTCTCAAGATCAGAGGTGTTCCTATTATTATTATAAGATTGATTTCCATAGGAATTACCATAATTATTAGAGGAATTACTAGGAAAGGCCTAGGATTAAAATTACCTCTATAAGCATTGTTGTTGAAATTATTGCGAGAAATAAAATTCACATCAATGGCATCTCTATTTTGCTCAATCAAAGTAGACAAAGGCATATCATTAAAATCAATAGGAGCACTTTTACTAGCAACCAATTTCGCAAGAGCATCAACTTTTTCACTCAAAGAAGAAATTTCCTCAACTGAATTAACTTTTTACTAGTAGGAGCTCTTTCGGTATGCCATTGCGAATAATTTGCCATGATATTATCAAGAAATTTGGTGGCTTCAACCAAAGTAATTTCCATAAAAGTTCCACCCGCGGCGGAATCTAAAAGATTACGAGAAACAAAATTCAATCCCGCATAAAAAATTGTATGATCATCCAAAGATTTAACCCATGAGTTTGGCAATTCCTTAACATCATTTTCATCCTTTCCCAAGATTGTGCAACATGCTCATGTTCAAGTTAATTGAAATTCATGATCTGGGTTCCAAGGGAAATAATTTTTGCGGGAGGAAAATACTTAGTGATAAGAGCATCTTTGCACTTATTCCAAGAATTGATACTATTAAGAGGCAAAGAAGAGAACCAAAATTTTGCAGAATCACTCAAGGAAAATGGAAATAATTTCATCTTAACCACATCTTTTTCCTTTTGCATATCGCATAATTCCATGAAGGCATTAAGATGGGATGTGGCATCCTCATTAGGAGTACCGGAAAATTGGTCTTTCATAACAAGATTCAGCAAAGCAGTATTAATATCACAAGTCTCCGCACTAGTAGCGGGAGGAGCAAGTGGAGTGCCAATAAAATCATTGTTGTTGGTATTCGAGAAATCACATAACTTGGTGTTCTCTTGAGTCATGATGACCACACAACAAGATTGCACTCAAAAACAGATCCGACAAGAAAACGGCGAACAGAAAAAGAGAGGTGAATAAAACGGTAAATTTTTGTGAAGTGGGGGAGAGGAAAATGGCAAATAATGTAAATTGCAAGGAGATGAGATTTGTGATTAGGAACCTGCTTATGTTGAAGATCCTCCCCGGCAATGGCACCAGAAATTATCCTTGATGGCAGCTGGAACTACGTCGGTATTTCCCTAGAGAGGGAGCGATGATGTAGCACAGCGACGGTAGAGTATTTCCCTCAGTTATGAAACCAAGGTATCGAACCAGTAGGAGAACCAAGCAACACAACATAAGCAGCACCTGCACACAAATAACAACACCTCGCAACCCGACGTGTTAAAGGGGTTGTCAATCCCTTTCGGGTAACGGCGCCAGAAACGGCGAGTGACGGGAGATAAAGTTGTAAATATTGATAGATCGAATGCCAAATAAAATAAATATCAGCAAGGTATTTTGAATTTTAGGTTTAATAGATCTGAAAATAAAAGCAAGGAAAAAGTAGATCGCAAAGGCAAATATATGAGAAATAAGACCCGGGGGCCGTAGGTTTCACTAGTGGCTTCTCGAGAAAAATAGCAAATGGTGGGTGAAAAAATTACTGTTGGGTAATTGATAGAACTTCAAATAATTATGACGATATCCAGGCAATGATCATTACATAGGCACCATGTCCAAGATTAGTAGACCGACTCCTGCCCGCATCTACTACTATTACTCCACACATCAACCGCTATCCAGCATGCATCCAGTGTATTAACTTCATGGAAAATGGAGTAATTCAATAAGAACGATGACATGATGTAGAGATGATCTGTTTATCTATATGGAAGTAGATATAGATCTCGTCTTTTTATCCTTAGTAGCAACAATACATATGTGTCGGTTCCCTTTCTGTCACTGGGATCAAGCACCGTAAGATCGAACCAACTACCGGGCACCTCTTCCCATTGCAAGATAAATAGATTGAGTTGGCTAGACAAAACCCAAATATCGGAGAATAAATATGAGGCTATAAGACATCACACATAAAAGAGATCAAAGAAACTCAAATGCTTTCATGGATATAAAAACATATATCTGATCATAAACTCGAAGTTCATCGATCACAACAAACACATGCAAAAGAGTTACATCATATGGATCTCCAAGAGACGATTGTATTGAGGATCAAGAGAGAGAGATGAAGCCATCTAGCTACTAACTACGGACCCGAAGGTCTACAAAGAACTACTCATGCATCATCGGAGAGGCATCAATGGAAGTGGTGAGCCCCTCCGTGATGGTGTTTAGATTGGATCTAGTGTTTCTGGACTCTGCGGCGGCTAGATGAATATTTCGTCGACTTCCCTAGGGTTTTGGGAATATTTTGACATTTATAGAGCAAAGAGGCGGTCTGGGGGGCACCCGAGGTGGGCACAACCCAACTGGGAGTGCTAGGGCCTCCTGGCGCACCCTGGTGGGTTGTGCCCCCCCCCCCTCGGGGCACCCCCAAGGTGTTCGGGAACGCAGTAATTTCAAAAAAATCCTACGCACACGCAAGATCATGGTGATGCATAGCAACAAGAGGGGAGAGTGTCATCCATGTACCCTCATAGACCGTAAGCGGAAGCGTTATGAGAAAATGGTTGATGTAGTCGTACGTCTTCATGATCCGACCGGTCCAAGTACCAAACGCACGGCACCTCCGAGTTCAGCACACGTTCAGCTCAGTGACATCCCACGAACTCCGATCCAGCAGAGCTTCGAGGGAGAGATCCGTCAGCATGACGGCGTGATGATGGTGATGATGGTGCTACTGATGCAGGGCTTCGCCTAAGCACCGCTATGATATGACCGAGGTGGATTATGGTGGAGGGGGCACCGCACATGGCTGAAAGATCAACTGATCAACTTCTGTGTCTATGGGGTGCCCCCCTCCCCCGTATATAAAAGTAGTGGAGGAGGGGGAGAGGCCGGCCCTCCTAGGCGCGCCCCAAGGAGAGTCCTACTCCCAACGGGAGTAGGACTCCAACCCTTCCAAGAGTAGGAGTAGGAGAGAGGGAAGGAGGAGAGAGGGGGAAGGAAAGGGGGGCGCCGCCCCCTCCTTGTCCAATTCAGACAAGAGGGAGAGGGGGCGCGCGGCCTGCCCTGGCTGCACCTCCTCTTCTCCACTAAGGCCCACTAGGCCCATTACACTCCCTGGGGGGTTCCAGTAACCCCTCGGTACTCCGGTATTTGTCCGAACTTGCCCGGAACCCTTCCGAAGTCCAAACATAGTCATCCAATATATCGATCTTTATGTCTCGGCCCTTTCGAGACTCCTCGTCATGTTCGTGATCATATCCAGGACTCCGAACAACCTTTGGTACATCAAAACACATAAACTCGTAATAGCGATCGTCACCGAACGTTAAGCGTGCGGACCCTACGGGTTCGAGAACTATGTAGACATGACCGAGACTTGTCTCCGGTCAATAACCAATAGCGGAACCTAGATGCTCATATTGGCTCCTACATATTCTACGAAGATCTTTATCGGTCAAACCGCATAACAACATACGTTGTTGCCTTTGTCATCGGTATGTTACTTGCCCGAGATTCGATCATCGGCATCCTCATACCTAGTTCAATCTCGTTACCGGCAAGTTTCTTTACTCGTTCCGTAATGCATCATCCCGCAACTAACTCACCAGTCACATTGCTTGCAAGGCTCATAGTGACATACATTATCGACAGGGCCCAGAGATACCTCTCCGATAGACGGAGTGACAAATCCTAATCTCGGTCTATGCCAACTCAACAAACACCATTGGAGACACCTGTAGAGAATCTTTATACTCACCTAGTTATGTTGTGATATTTGATAGCACGCAAGGTGTTCCTCCGGTATTCGGGACTTGCATAATCTCATAGTCAGAGGAACATGTATAAGTCATGAAGAAAGTAGTAGCAATAAAACTGAACGATCATTATGCTAAGCTAACAGATGGGTCTGGTCCATCACATCATTATCTAATGACGTGATCCCGTTCATCAAATGACAACACATGTCCATGGCTAGGAAACTTACCCATCTTTGATTAGTGAGCTAGTCAAGTAGAGGCATACTAGGGACACTCTGTTTGTCTATGTATTCACACATGTACTAAGTTTCCGGTTAATACAATTCTAGCATGAATAATAAAAATTTATCATGATATAAGGAAATATAAATAAAAACTTTATTATTGCCTCTAGGGCATATTTCCTTCAGTCTCCCACTTGCACTAGAATCAATAATCTAGTTCACATCATCATTTGATTTAACACCAATAGTTCACATCTTTATGTGATTAGTTTACATCTCCATGTGACTAACACCCAAAGGGTTTACTAGAGTCAATAATCTAGTTCACATTGCTATGTGATTAACACCCAAAGAGTGATCATGTTTTGCGTGTGGGAGAAATTTAGTCAACGGGTCTGCCACATTTAGAGCCGTATGTATTTTGCAAATTTTCTATGTCTACAATGCTTTGCACGGAGCTACTTTAGCTAATTGCTCCCACTTTCAATATGTATTCGGATTGAGACTCAGAGTCATCCAGATCGGTGTCAAAGCTTGCATCGACGTAACTCTTTACGACAAACTCTTTATCACCTCCATAACCGAGAAATATTTCCTTAGTCCTCTAAGGATAATTTTGACCACTGTCTAGTGATCTACTCCTAGATGAAAATTGTACTCCCTTGCCAAACTCAGGGCAGGGTATAAAATAGGTCTGGTACATAGCATGGCATACTTTATAGAACCTATGACTGAGGCATAGGGAATAACTTTCATTCTCTCTCTATCTTCTGTCGTGGTCAGGTTTTGAGTCTTACTCAACTTCACACTTTGCAACACAGGCAAGAACTCTTTTGTTTGACTGTTCCATTTTGAACAACTTCAAAAACTTGTCAAGGTATGTACTCATTGAAAAAAATTATCAAGCGTCTTGATCTATCTATATAGATCTTGATGCTCAATATGTAAGCAGCTTCACCGAGGTCTTTCTTTGAAAAAACTCCTTTCAAGCAGTCCTTTATGCTTTCCAGAAAATTCTACATCATTTCCGATTAACAATATGTCATTCACATATACTTATCAGAAAGGCTGTAGTGCTCCCACTCACTTTCTTGTAAATAAAGGCTTCACTGCAAGTCTGTATAAAACTATATGCTTTGATCACACTATCAAAGCGTAAATTCCAACTCCGAGATGCTTGCACCAGTCCATAATTAGATCACTGGTGCTCACACATTTTGTTAGCATCTTTTGGATTGACAAAACCTTCTAGTTTCATCATATACAACTCTTCTTTAAGAAATCCATTAAGGAATGCAGGTTTGACATCCATTTGCCAAATTTCAAAAAATGCGACAATTGCTAACATGATTCAGACAGACTTTTAAGCATCGATACAAGTGAGAAAATCTCATTGTAGTCAAGACCTTGAACTTGTCGAAAACATTTTTGTGACAATTCGAGCTTTGTAGATAGTAACACTACTATCAGTGTTCGTCTTCCTCTTGAAGGTCCATTTATTCTCTATGGCTTGCCGATCATCGGGCAAGTCAACCAAAGTCCACACTTTGTTCTCATACATGGATCCTATCTCAGATGTCATGGCTTCAAGCCATTTCGCGGAATCTGGGCTCATCATCGCTTCCTCATAGTTTGTAGGTTTGTCATGGTCTATAACATGATTTCCAGTACAGGATTACCATACCACTTTGGTGCGGAACGTATTCTGGTTGACCTACGAGGTTCGGTAGTGACTTGATCTGAAGTTTCATGAGCATTATCATTAACTTCCTCACTAATCAGTGTAGGCATCACTAGAACTGATTTTTGTGATGAACTACTTTCCAATTCGGGAGAAGGTACAATTACCTTACCAAGTTCTACTTTCCTCCTACTCACTTCTTTCGAGAGAAACTCCTTCTCTAGAAAGGATCCATTCTTAGCAACGAATATCTTGCCTTCGGATCTGTGATAAAAGGTGTACCCAATAGTTACTTTTGGGTATCCTATGAAGACGCACTTCTCCGATTTGGGTTTGAGCTTATCAGGATGAAACTTTTTCACATAAGCATCACAATCCTAAACTTTAAGAAACGACAACTTAGGTTTCTTGACAAACCATAGTCCATACGGTGTCATCTCAACGGATTTAGATGGTGCCATATTTAACGTGAATGCAGATGTCTCTAATGCATAACCCCAAAATGATAGCGATAAATCAGTAAGAGACATCATAGATCGCACCATATCTAGTAAAGTGTGATTACGACGTTCGGACACACCATTACGCTGTGGTGTTCCAGGTGGCGTGAGTTGCGAAACTATTCCATATTGTTTCAAATAAACCAAACTCGTAACTCAAATATTCTCCTCCACGATCAGATCACAGCAACTTTATTTTCTTGTTACGATGATTTTCCACTTCACTCTGAAATTCTTTGAACTTTTCAAATGTTTCAGACTTATGTTTTATCAAGTAGATATACCCATATTTGCTCAATTCATTTGTGAAGGTCAGAAAATAACGATACCCGCCGCGAGCCTCAACACTCATCGGATTGCATACATCAGTATGTATTATTTCCAATAAGTCAGTTGCTTGCTCCATTGTTCCAGAGAACGGAGTTTTAGTCATCTTGCCCACGAGGCATGGTTCGCAAGCATCAAATGATTCATAATCAAGTGATTCCAAAACCCATTAGCATGGAGTTTTTTCATGTGCTTTACACCAATATGACCTAAACGGTAGTGCCACAAATAAGTTGCACTATCATTATTAACTTTGCATCTTTTGGCTTCAATATTATGAATATATGTATCACTACGATCGAGATTCAATAAACCATTCACCTTGGGTGTATGACCATTGAAGGTTTTATTCACGTAAACAGAACAACAATTATTCTCTAACTTTAAATGAATAACTGTATTGCAATAAACATGATCAAATCATATTCACGCTTAACACAAACACCAAATAACATTTATTTAGGTTCAACACTAATCCCGAAAGTATAGGGAGTGTGCGATGATGATCATATCAATCTTGGAACCACTTCCAACACACATCGTCACTTCACCTTTAACTAGTCTCTGTTCATTCTGCAACTCCTGTTTCGAGTTACTAATCTTTAGCAACTGAACTAGTATCAAAAACTAAGGGGTTGCTATAAACACTAGTAAAGTACACATCAATAACATGTATATCAAATATACCTTTTTTCACTTTGCCATCCTTCTTATCCGCCAAATACTTGGGGCAGTTATGCTTCCAGTGACCAGTCCCTTTGCAGTAGAAGCACTTAGTCTCAGGCTTAGGTCTAGACTTGGGCTTCTTCACTTGAGCAGCAACTTGCTTGCCGTTCTTATTGAAGTTCCCCTTCTTCCCTTTGCCCTTTTCTTGAAACTAGTGGTCTTGTCAACCATCAACACTTGATGCTTTTCTTGATTTCTACCTTCGTCGATTTCAGCATCACGAAGAGCTTGGGAATTGTTTCCGTTATCCCTTGTATATTATAGTTCATCACGAAGTTCTAGTAACTTCGTGATAGTGACTAGAGAACTCTGTCAATCACTATCTTATCTAGAAGATTAACTCCCACTTGATTCAAGTGATTGTAGTACTCAGACATTCTGAGCACATGCTCACTAGCTGAGCTATTCTCCTCCATCTTGTAGGCAAAGTGCTTATCAATGGTCTCATACCTTTCAACATGGGCATGAGTCTGAATTACTAATTTCAACTCTTGGAACATCTCATATGATCCATGGCATTCAAAACATCTCTGAAGCCCTGATTCTAAGCCGTAAAGCATGGTTCACTAAACAATCAAGTAGTCATCATATCGAGCTTGCCAAACATTCATAATGTCTGCATCTGCTCCTGCAATAGGCCCGTCACCAAGCGGTGCATCAAGGACATAATTCTTCTGTGCAGCATTGAGGATAATCCTCAGATCACGGAGCTAGTCCGCATCATTGCTACTAACATCTTTCAACTTATTTTTCTCTAGGAACATATCAAAAATAGACGGGGAGCTACATCGCGAGCTATTGATCTACAACATAGTTATGCAAATACTATCAAGACTAAGTTCATGATAAATTAAAGTTCAATTAATCATATTACTTAAGAACTCCCACTTAGATAGACATCCCTCTAGTCATCTAAATGATCACCTGATCTAGATCAACTAAACCATATCCGATCATCACGTGAGATGGAGTAGTTTTCAATGGTGAACATCACTATGTTGATCATATCTACTATATGTTTCACGCTCGACCTTTCGGTCTCCAGTGTTCCGAAGCCATATCTGCATATGCTAGGCTCGTCAAGTTTAACCTGAGTATTCCGCGTGTGCAAAACTGGCTTGCACCCATTGTATGTGAACATAGAGCTTATCAAACCCGATCATCACGTGGTGTCTCGGCATGACGAACTGTCGCAACGGTGCATACTCACGAAGAACACTTATACCTTGAAATTTAGTGAGAGATCATCTTATAATGCTACCGCCGAACTAAGAAAAATAAGATGCATAAAGGATAAACATCACATGCAATCAAAATATGTGACATGATATGGCCATGATCATCTTGCGCCTTTTATCTCCATCTCCAAAGTACTGTCATGATCTCTATCGTCACTGGCATGAAACCATGATCTCCATCATCTTGATCTCTATCAACATGTCATCACATGGTCGTCTTGCCAACTATTTCTCTTGCTACTATTGCTATCGCATAGCGATAAAGTAAAGCAATTTATTTGGCGCTTGCATCTTATGCAATAAAGAGACAACCATAAGGCTTCTGCCAGTTGCCGATAACTTCAACAAAAACATGATCATCTCATACAACAACTTATAGCTCATCATGTTTTGACCATATCACATCACAACAAGCCCTGCAAAAACAAGTTAGACATCCTCTACTTTGTTGTTACAAGTTTTACGTGGCTGCTATGGGCTGAGCAAGAACCGTTCTTACCTACGCATCAACAACCACAACACGGTATAGTGATTGCTTTTTGATCTTCAGAAAGAACCCTGTTCATTGAATCCGATTCAACTAAAGTTGGAGAAACAGACACCCACTAGCCACCTATGTGTGAAGCACGTCGGTAGAACCAGTCTCGCGTAAGCGTACACGTAATGTCGGTCTGAGCCGCTTCATCCAACAATACCGCCGAATCAAGAATCAACTAGTGACGGCAAGAAATATGTATATACCCACGCCCACAACTCCTTTGTGTTCTACTCGTGCATATAACATCTACGCATAAACCTGGCTCTGATACCACTATTGGGGAACACAGTAATTTCAAAAAAAAAATCTTACGCACACGCAAGATCATGGTGATGCATAGCAATGAGAGGGAAGAGTGTTGTCCACATACCCTCGTAGACCGTAAGCGGAAGCGTTATGAGAACGCGGTTGATGTAGTCGTATGTATTCACGATCCGACTGATCCAAGTAACGAACGCACGGCACCTTCGAGTTCAGCACACGTTTAGCTCGGTGACGTCCCACGAACACCGATCCAGCAGAGCTTCGAGGGAGATTTCTGTCAGCACGATAGCGTGATGACGGTAATGATGATGCTACCGACGCAGGGCTTCACCTAAGCACCTCTATGATATGACCGAGGTGGATTATGGTAGAGGGGGGCACCACACACGGCTAAAAGATCAACTAATCAACTTGTGTGTCTATGGGGTGCCCCCTCCCCCGTATATAAAGGAGTGGAGGAGGGGGAGAGGCTAACCCTCCTAGGCGCACCCCAAAGGGAGTCCTACTCCCACCGGGAGTAGGACTCCAACCCTTCCAAGAGTAGGAGTAGGAGAGAGGGAAGGAGGAGAGAGGGGGAAGGATAGGGGCGCTGCCCCCCTCCTTGTCCAATTCATACTAGAGGGAGAGGGGGCGCGCGGCCTGCCCTGGCCGCCCCTCCTCTTCTCCACTAAGGCCCAATAGGCCCATTACACTCCCCCGGGGGTTCCGGTAACCCCCTGGTACTCCGGTATTTGTCTGAACTTGCCCGAATGTCAGGACCCCGACTCAATGCCACATCGATCTAGCATGTAACACCTTATATCACTTTGCGGCCTCACGCACGGTATCCCCACGGGTGTCGCCTTACCTTTGCCCGGGACCGTTTGCACCTTTTGGCACACGTATATGATGGTGTCGCTAGCATCCATATGATAAAGAGCCCGGGCTGACATGGCTAGTCGTAAACCCAAAGTGGCACTAACTTACAGGGACAGGCATCCATGACCCAGCATCGAACGTGTCGGTCATCAGCGAGTGAATCCAGGCTGTAGCACTGGGCTAACAGGACTCCGGTGAACCGGGCTGTAGCGGGCTAGTAGGACTCCGGTATTCATTGCGTGACATTTTCTCGAAGGGACAGACACAGGAACGAAGAAGGACACATGCCGGCCAGCCTAAGTGTTCCGGAGCAGTAGCAAGCTACCAGGGCTCAGTGGAAGCACTAAGAGACATTTCCCGGTAAGAGAGACTACTAAGGATAAACAACTAGATAGTCAGATCCCACACATAGCAATACACATTACACATACGCATAACATGCAAGTATGTGTTGTACAACATGGCATCACAGCATAACTCAACGACTCAAAAAGATAAAGGCTCAGAAGAGCCATCATAGCATTTATTGCAAACAGGGGTCACAAGACCCATCATACAGAGCATACAAGAAACAAGCGGAAGCATTACATGTCTGGGTACAGACATCTACAAATGAAAAAGGCTGAAGAGCCTGACTATCTACAACGTCCGATCAAGATCGTAGCTGAGGTACAAGCTACTCGTCGAAGTCCACAAGACACTAGTAAGACCGAAGTCTCCGCTGCAAAAACATAAATAAAGCAACATGAGTACAAAGGTACTCAGCAAGACTTACATCAGATCCTAGCATACATGCATTTGTATCAAGAGGGTAATGTGGGGTTTAGTTGCAGCAAGCCAGCTTTGACTCTGTGGCTATCCTGTTCTACGACTACCAGAAACTCTTGAGGTGAGACAACATACACGAGTCCACTAATCACCACACAATACACTTACTATGGATTCATCCCCGTCTCCCTACGAGAAGGCCATCCATAGCACTCACACTTGTCTTGAGCATTTTATGGTATCCACTTCAAGTTGTCTATGTACCATGTAAGCATCCAAGAAGTCCATAACCGCGGACCCGGCTATTCGAATAGATCATGTTAACCCTGCAGGGGTGTACTTCTTCACACACGCTCTCGCCACTTACCGCCATGTACACGTCATGTATCTCGGCAACCTTCAAGCGGAAGCCTGGCGAGGGTGTCGGCCACGACCTGACTAACCACACAAGACTCTAATCCAGGTTTATCGCCTATTCGGGTTCCATCCGCAAGGAGATCCGGCCGGGGTTTCACTCACGGCCCCAAACAATGTGTGCAGGGTTCCCAAGCCCACCTTGCCGGATGGATCTACGCTTGGTACACCGTGCCACTTGTGCCTAGTCTGTCCCAAGCCCACCTGGCCGGGTGCCACTTGGTAGACTACTAACACTACCTACAAACACCAGAAACTAGTTGCGACTCCTGGACAGAGATCAAGTTGGTTAATAAGTCGAGAGGGGTCGAGTTACCGGAACCCAATGTGTGGTAGTATCGAGTCATTGGACAACATACATAGAACTCAGTGCTTAGGGACGGTTCCAGTGAGACAACCCACCATGTACTCCTACATGGCCTCTCACCGCTACCTTTACCAAATCGTGTTCACACACTTCACTCTCAGCATCAGAACATATCGTAACACTCCAATTCATTCCCAATGAACCAGACCTGACACAACTCTAAGCAATAGCAGGCATAGCATGGTAGGAACACAACAATGGCTTCAATCAACTCCTACACATGCTAGTGGGTTTCAACTATTTACTGTGGCAATGACAGGTCATGCAGAGGAATGGGTTCAACTACCGCAGCACAAAGTAGCAGATGAATCGTTGTTGTCCTAATGCAATAACTGAGAGCAGGAGCGAGAGAGTAGGATTGTATCGGAATGAACAAGGGGGTTTGCTTGCCTGGTAAATCAACAGAGGAGGCACTGCTTCACAGACAGGTACTCTGGAATGGCTCCGGAGCAGGACCTATCGAGAAGGAACGGTGCCGGCAATCAACACACAATCATATGCAACAATATGATGCATGAACATGGCATGTAGATGTGATGTTGTTTGAGCTAATGCAACTAGTAATCATTTGGTTTGAAGTCCATTTGAACCAAAGGTTCAAATGCATCTCCAAATTAAGCTCCTATATATGCCATAATGTGTTTTCACCTATACAGCAAGTATAAGTTGGTTTGTCATTCATGAAACTAGTACAGATGGAAAGATTGCATTTTTCTGATAATTTTTCATATATAAATTATTTCAATCTGAGCTACGGTTGAATTACTTTGAATTTTTTGAAGTTTAAATCAATTTCTGGAATTTCCTGATTTAATTTAAATCCAGAAATCATATTATTGCGCCAGCATGACGTCAGCATGACGTCAGCAGTCAACTGCGGCTGGCTGGGGTCAAACCTGACGTGTGGGGTCCACACGTCAGTGACACTGGGGTTAACCCCGAGTCAGACCTGGGCTGATTAGCTTTGACTAAGCCCTGGGGCCCACTGGTCAGCGTCAGTAGGTGGGGATTAGTGCCTAATTAACAAAGCCACGTCAGCCTGCCGGAGTTCTGGCCGGCGGCGACCAATAGTGCGGCGGCGACTCGCCGGACTTGCGCTACAAGCGGCGTTTGGTCGCGCGAAGACCACCGGGGCGTAGCCCGTCGTCGTCCGCAACCAGGGGAGCTGGTGGGGGGCTGCGGGGGCGCCGGAGCTCGCCGGAGCAAAGCTCGGGGCGGCGGCCGGAGTTCGGTGAAGAGGAACGGAGCGCTATGGTGCACGGGAGGAAGAGTGGGTAGGTGCTCTGTGTTCCTGGGAACGAGCCGAGGACGACAGCGTGCTCGGACGCGACGTGTGAGGGCTCTAGCCGCGGCGACCTCGTGGCCGGCAGCGATGAGCTCTCGGGCTCGACGGAGCCCGCGGTTGGAGGAAGAAATCGGCATCGGGGAGGGGGAGGTTCGGTGCGGGGGCTCACAGCGAGACCAGCGAGCGCGAGGGCGAGGTCGGGGATGCCCGGTAGCTCCCGAATCAACGGCGAGGATCCACGGCGGCCGGAGGCGAAGATGGCGATGGCGACGGCTCCACGGGGTGCTCCGTCTTGCGTGGCTCGACGAGGAGGTAGAGGGGGTCGCGGCGGAGCTGGGGAGCGTGTCGGGGAGGCGAGGGGGAGGCGGTGGCTACGGCTACGGTGGACGGCGGCAATGAGCTCCGCTCGGCTGCGCGAGAGAGAGAGAGA
>NC_041386.1:411746964-411751679 GCF_002162155.2 Triticum dicoccoides
GGTCCACCAATAGACCTGGGTGGAGCATACTGCTGAACTTGATGAGGTGCCACATAAGATGGCCTCGGTACATATTCGGAAGGAAGAGCGGAGTTCGGAACCCAAATCCGGCGCTTCTGAGAGCTAGAACCGGAGGAAGATCCCAAATCACGAGTGTGCTTACGAGACTCCTTGTAAGTGAGTTGAGCTGTCTCTGCATTAATGGCCTTGTTCACAAGGGCTTGGAATGTATCACAATGATGCAGGTGGAGATCACGACGCAACTTGGGGTTGAGACCCTTCCGGAACCTAGCCTGCCTCTTGGCGTCCGTGGACACCTCTTCTGTGGCATAACGGGCGAGGTTCTCAAACTCTCTACTATAGGCATCAACAGCCATCTTACCCTGGGTGAAACTACAGAACTCTTCTCTCTTGCGATCGATGAGGGCTTCAGGAATGTGATGCTCGCGAAAAGCCTCAACGAAATCCCTCCAGGTGGGAGTCTGGCCAGCTGGAAGCATAGCCTCATAGTTCTGCCACCAAAGACTAGCAGGACCTTCCAGGTGATATGTGGCATAAGTGACCTTGTCATCTTTAGCTACGTTCGCAGAACGCAGCTTATGGGTGATGCTACGGAGCCAGTCATCTGCATCGAGTGGCTCGATGGAATGATGAAAGGTGGGTGGGTGCAAGCGAATGAAGTCAAGAATGGTAGCAGATCCTTTGAACTGATGTGCGGTGTTCTCCTCGATACGTGCCAACAAGCGGTTGGACTCACGCTTGCTCCTCTCCATTTCTAACATGAACTCTGCAAACGAAGGCTGGTCGGGAGGATCCTCATCCCTACCATCTTCATGGTTCTGGCTACGAACAATAGAACTTGATGACATCCTGAGAAACGAAACCAGGGACGGAGTCAGCATTAACTACAGGCTATAGAATGTAGGACAAGGAATTAGTATCTCTCGAACTCCTAGGGAAATTCCGGCAGCATAACGGCAGTAAAATGCTCAGAATGAGACATCCTACTAAAAATGGGGTGGTAACATACTCATCAACATTACTCAAGGTTCTGAGATCATACTAAACAGACTACACCGGAAATACTCAAAACTGGGGTATGACTCTGATCAACCAATCCTATGGGACTACGGAGTAGTAACACGTGATCCTGATAGACGGAAGAGAAAGCCTAGTTCCTTAACCCCGTAGAAAAGATAGGATGACTCAGCTCAGAAGACCATGAGGTATAAGGAGTAAAAAGAGCCTTACATTCCAACCCACAATCAATTCCCTTACATAAATAAAGATTTTCTAGACTCAACTTCGACCAGCTTGGCTTGGTAATCCCACAAGCAGTCAGGCTCTGATACCAAGGCTGTCAGGACCCCGACTCAATGCCACATCGATCTAGCATGTAACACCTTATATCACTTTGCGGCCTCACGCACGGTATCCCTACGGGTGTCGCCTTACCTTTGCCCGGGACCGTTTGCGCCTTTTGGCACACGTATATGATGGTGTCGCTAGCATCCATATGATAAAGAGCCCGGGCTGACATGGCTAGTCGTAAACCCAAAGTGGCACTAACTTACAGGGACAGGCATCCATGACCCAGCATCGAACGTGTCGGTCATCAGCGAGTGAATCCAGGCTGTAGCACTGGGCTAACAGGACTCCGGTGAACCGGGCTGTAGCGGGCTAGCAGGACTCCGGTATTCATTGCGTGACATTTCCCCGAAGGGACAGACACAGGAACGAAGAAGGACACATGCCGGCCAGCCTAAGTGTTCCGGAGCAGTAGCAAGCTACCAGGGCTCAGTGGAAGCACTAGGAGACATTTCCCGGTAAGAGAGACTACTAAGGATAAACAACTAGATAGTCAGATCCCACACATAGCAATACACATTACACGTACGCATAACATGCAAGTATGTGTTGTACAACATGGCATCACAGCATAACTCAACGACTCAAAAAGATAAAGGCTCAGAAGAGCCATCATAGCATTTATTGCAAACAGGGGTCACAAGACCCATCATACAGAGCATACAAGCAACAAGCGGAAGCATTACATGTCTGGGTACAGACATCTACAAATGAAAAAGGCTGAAGAGCCTGACTATCTACAACGTCCGATCAAGATCGTAGCTGAGTTACAAGCTACTCGTCGAAGTCCACAAGACACTAGTAAGACCGAAGTCTCCGCTGCAAAAACATAAATAAAGCAACATGAGTACAAAGGTACTCAGCAAGACTTACATCAGATCCTATCATACATGCATTTGTATCAAGAGGGTAATGTGGGGTTTAGTTGCAGCAAGCCAGCTTTGACTCTGTGGCTATCCTGTTCTACGACTACCAGAAACTCTTGAGGTGAGACAACGTACACGAGTCCACTAATCACCACACAATACACTTACTATGGATTCATCCCCGTCTCCCTACGAGAAGGCCATCCATAGCACTCACACTTGTCTTGAGCATTTTATGGTATCCACTTCAAGTTGTCTATGTACCATGTAAGCATCCAAGAAGTCCATAACCGCGGACTCGGCTATTCGAATAGATCATGTTAACCCTGCAGGGGTGTACTTCTTCACACACGCTCTCGCCACTTACCGCCATGTACACGTCATGTATCTCGGCAACCTTCAAGCGGAAGCCTGGCGAGGGTGTCGGCCACGACCTGACTAACCACACAAGACTCTAATCCAGGTTTATCGCCTATTCGGGTTCCATCCGCAAGGATATCCGGCCGGGTTTCACTCACGGCCCCAAACGATGTGTGCAGGGTTCCCAAGCCCACCTCGCCGGATGGATCTACGCTTGGTACACCGTGCCACTTGTGCCTAGTCTGTCCCAAGCCCACCTGGCCGGGTGCCACTTGGTAGACTACTAACACTACCTACAAACACCAGAAACTAGTTGCGACTCCTGGACAGAGATCAAGTTGGTTAATAAGTCGAGAGGGGTCGAGTTACCGGAACCCAATGTGTGGTAGTATCGAGTCATTGGACAACATACATAGAACTCAGTGCTTAGGGACGGTTCCAGTGAGACAACCCACCAGGTACTCCTACATGGCCTCTCACCGCTACCTTTACCAAATCGTGTTCACACACTTCACTCTCAGCATCAGAACATATCGTAACACTCCAATTCATTCCCAATGAACCAGACCTGACACAACTCTAAGCAATAGCAGGCATATCATGGTAGGAACACAACAATGGCTTCAATCAACTCCTACACATGCTAGTGGGTTTCAACTATTTACTGTGGCAATGACAGGTCATGCAGAGGAATGGGTTCAACTACCGCATCACAAAGTAGCAGATGAATCGTTGTTGTCCTAATGCAATAACTGAGAGTAGGAGCGAGACAGTAGGATTGTATCGGAATGAACAAGGGGGTTTGCTTGCCTGGTAAATCAACAGAGGAGGCACTGCTTCACAGACAGGTACTCTGGAACGGCTCCGGAGCAGGACCTATCGAGAAGGAACGGTGCCGGCAATCAACACACAATCATATGCAACAATATGATGCATGAACATGGCATGTAGATGTGATGCTGTTTGAGCTAATGCAACTAGTAATCATTTGGTTTGAAGTCCATTTGAACCAAAGGTTCAAATGCATCTCCAAATTAAGCTCCTATATATGCCATAATGTGTTTTCACCTATACAGCAAGTATAAGTTGGTTTGTCATGCATGAAACTAGTACAGATGGAAAGATTGCATTTTTCTGATAATTTTTCATATATAAATTATTTCAATCTGAGCTACGGTTGAATTACTTTGAATTTTTTGAAGTTTAAATCAATTTCTGGAATTTCCTGATTTAAGTTAAATCCAGAAATCATATTATTGCGCCAGCATGACGTCAGCATGACGTCAGTAGTCAACTGCGGCTGACTGGGGTCAAACCTGACGTGTGGGGTCCACACGTCAGTGACACTGGGGTTAACCCCGAGTCAGACCTGGGCTGATTAGCTTTGACTAAGCCCTGGGGCCCACTGGTCAGCGTCAGTAGGTGGGGATTAGTGCCTAATTAACAAAGCCACGTCAGCCTGCGGGAGTTCTGGCCGGCGGCGACCAATAGCGCGGCGGCGACTCGCCGGACTTGCGCTACAAGCGGCGTTTGGTCGCGCGAAGACCACCGGGGCGTAGCCCGTCGTCGTCCGCAACCAGGGGAGCTGGTGGGGGGCTGCGGGGGCGCCGGAGCTCGCCGGAGCAAAGCTCGGGGCGGCGGCCGGAGTTCGGTGAAGAGGGACGGAGCGCTATGGTGCACGGGAGGAAGAGTGGGTAGGTGCTGTGTGTTCCTGGGAACGCGCCGAGGACGACAGCGTGCTCGGACGCGACGTGTGGGGGCTCTAGCCGCGACGACCTCGTGGCCGGCGGCGATGAGCTCTCGGGCTCGACGGAGCCCGCGGTTGGAGGAAGAAATCGGCATCGGGGAGGGGGAGGTTCGGTGCGGGGGCTCACAGCGAGACCAGTGAGCGTGAGGGCGAGGTCGGGGATGCCCGGTAGCTCCCAAATCAACGGCGAGGATCCACGGCGGCCGGAGGCGAAGATGGCGATGGCGACGGCTCCACGGGGTGCTCCGTCTTGCGTGGCTCGACGAGGAGGTAGAGGGGGTCGCGGCGGAGCTGGGGAGCGTGTTGGGGAGGCGAGGGGGAGGCGGTGGCTACGGCTACGGTGGACGGCGGTGATGAGCTCCGCTCGGCTGCGC
>NC_041386.1:411752035-411775344 GCF_002162155.2 Triticum dicoccoides
CGAGAGAGAGTGAGAGGGTACGGGGGGGGGGCGTGGCGTCTCCCGGGGCATCCAAACGAGGAGGGGAGAGGGCAGGCAGGCAGGGAGGCTGGTGGCGTGGCGCGGCGGCGTGCGCGCGCGTCGGGCACGCGCCTGGCCGACTGGCGCCAGGAGGACGACGGCGGTGGTGGGCTGGGCTGGCCTGCTGGGCCAGAGGCGCCAGGTAAGAAGCCCAGGTAAGGTTTTTTCCCTGTTTTGTTTCTCTTTTCTATTTTTCTGACATTTGTTCTGATTTAGTAATAATACTAAATCAATTTATTTACTTATGCCATTTTTTTATGGAAGCTAGTTATATTAATCCAGAGCTCCTTTATAAATGGCATAATTTTTGGACAATATTTTATATATATAACAATATATATCCAAAGCAAATAATTACTGCATTAATTCCAAATGCCCAAAATAAATACCTATGAGCTCTTAAAAATATTGGTTTGATTTTTATCTCTGTCTAATATTTTCAGAGAGCAACATGAGCATTTTCTTGGACCCTTTTGGAGAAATTTTTATTTGGGTCATTTTCAAAAATGATTCTGAGGGTTCCACCAATCCTCATTTCAAATTAAATGGAATTTAAACATGATGCACAAATGACTAGCTAGTCTAGGTCATACCAGAACTAGGGATGTGACAACTCGCCCCCACTTGAAAGAATCTTGTCCCGAGATTCAGGGGTTGACGGAAAGAAAGCGGGATACTCCAGTCGAAGACGATCTTCTCGCTCCCAAGTAGCTTCTCTCTCGGAATGATGATACCACTGAACCTTGAGAAACTTGATGTTCTGACGTCGAGTGACACGCTCTGCTTGATCAAGAATGCGAACCGGGTACTCTCGGTATGTGAGGTTATCTTGGAGATTAAGCGTTTCGTGGTCCACTCCGCAGATGGGATCCGAGAAGCAACGCCTGAGTTGAGAGATGTGGAAGACATCATGAACTCGAGAAAGATGTGGGGGTAGTTCCAATTGGTAGGCAACCTCTCCTCGTTTAGCGAGAACGTGAAAAGGACCAATGTAACGAGGAGCCAACTTGCCCTTGATACCGAAACGATGGGTACCCTTCATGGGAGTAACCCGAAGGTAAGCTTTTTCGCCAACTTCATAAGTCATATCCTTATGATGACGATCATACTGACTCTTTTGACGAGACTGGGCTGTTTTCAAATTCTCACGAATGATGCGAACTTGCTCTTCTGCCTCCTGGATCATGTCCGGTCCAAAGAATTGTCTTTCACCGGTTTCTGACCAGTTCAAAGGTGTTCGACATCTTCGTCCATAGAGAACCTCAAAAGGAGCTTTCTCGAGGCTGGATTGATAGCTATTGTTATAAGCAAACTCGGCAAAAGGAAGGAATTTCTCCCAATCCATACCGAATGAGATAACGCAAGCTCTAAGCATGTCTTCGAGAATTTGATTGACCCGTTCCACCTGACCACTCGACTGAGGGTGGAAAGCGGTACTGAAGGAAAGATGGGTTCCCATGGCAGTTTGGAAACTTTCCCAGAAATGAGAAGTGAAAAGACTGCCACGGTCTGAATTAATCTCTAGTGGAACACCATGAAGTGACACTATTCAAGAAATGTATAAGTCAGCAAGCTGACTAGCAGTGATACTCTCTCGAACAGGAAGGAAGTGAGCCACTTTGGAAAGACGATCAACGACTACAAAGATAGCGTTATTCCCTCTCTTGGTCCTGGGAAAGCCGGTGATGAAGTCCATACCAACTTTATCCCATTTCCATTCAGGAATAGCTAAAGGCTGAAGGGTGCCAGCAGGTCTTTGATGCTCTGCCTTAACACGACGACAAGCGTCACATTTAGCAATGAACTCAGCGATTTCTCTCTTCATCCTAGTCCACCAGAACCCCTGGCGTAGGTCCTGATACATCTTAGTACTACCGGGATGAATCGTGAGAGGAGATTCATGCGCCTCCTTAAGAATCAATTGTTGCAGATGTTGATTCTTGGGAACCACCAAGCGATTCTCAAAGAAAACAACACCACGATCATCCATAGAGAAACATCCACCAACTCCCTTCTTAATGTTTCTCTTGATCCGAGAAATCCCCGTATCATGCTTCTGGGCTTCTATGATAAGATCCACAAGAGTAGGTTTCGCCACCAAGGTAGAAAGGAATCCGTGAGGAGCAATGTGAAGATTAAGCTTACAGAATTCCTCATGGAGAAGTGGTTGGCCTTGCTGCAACATGAGGTTGTTGCAATAGGATTTACGGCTTAGCGCATCAGCCATGACATTGGCTTTGCCTGGGGTGTAGGTAATCCTTAGATCATAATCTGTGATCAACTCCAACCAACGTCTTTGCCTAAGGTTCAGATCCGGTTGGGTGAAGATATACTTGAGACTCTGGTGATCGGTGTAGATCTCGCAACGTTTACCAAGAAGGTAATGTCGCCAGGTCTTGAGTGCATAGACTACGGCTGCAAGCTCTAGATCATGTGTAGGATAATTCTCCTCATGTGGATGCAACTGTCGAGATGCATAGGCAATCACATGACGATCATGCATAAGAATGCAACCTAGTCCCTGTCGTGAGGCGTCGCAGTAGATAATAAAGTCTTTAGTGAAATCCGGTGGCACAAGTATGGGAGCAGAAGTCAGGCGTCTTTTCAGTTCCTGAAAACTGTGTTCACACTGTGGGGACCACTCAAACTTTTTATCTTTCTTGAGAAGTTCCGTAAGGGGTTTGGCTACTTTGGAGAAATTTTCAACAAAGCGGCGACAATAGCTGGCTAGACCAAGGAAACTCCTAACTTGTTTGACTGTTTCAGGTGGAGTCCAATCAAGAACGGCTTTAACTCTCTCGGGGTTGACAGCAATGCCCTTGCCAGAGATTACGTGGCCTAGGTAGGTCACTTCTGGCAACCAAAATTCACACTTGGAGAACTTGGCATAAAGGCGGTGCTCTCTGAGTTTTTCTAACACAAGTCTAAGATGTTCGGCATGCTCTTCCTCGTTCTTCGAGTAAATAAGAATATCATCGAGGTAAACCACGACGAACTTATCTAAGTACTCCATGAAGATCGAGTTCATCAAGCGGGAGAATGTGGCTGGGGCGTTGGTTAGGCCAAAGGACATGACGGTGTACTCGTACTGGCCATAACGAGTAACAAAAGCTGTCTTGGGGATGTCCCTGTTTCTGATCTTAATTTGGTGGTATCCTAACCTCAAATCCATCTTGGAGAAGACTGAGGATCCAGCGAGATGATCATACAGATCGTTGATCCTGGGGAGCGGATATTTGTTCTTTATCGTGACCAAATTAACGGGACGATAATCTACAACCATCCGGTCCGTACCATCCTTCTTCTTGACGAAGAGGACGGGGCAAGCCCAAGGAGAAGAACTGGGACGGATGAAACCCTTTTGCAAGGACTCATCAAGTTGTTTCTTAAGCTCGGCTAGTTCTAAGGGTGCCATCTTGTAGGGTCTCCTAGAGATTGGAGCAGTTCCTGGGATAAGATCTATGACGAACTCTACATCTCTGTCAGGCGGAACACCTGGCAGTTCCTCTGGAAAGACATCCGGAAAGTCACGGACTACCGGGATATCTTCAAGGTCTGGAAGAGGGCTGGCATTAAGGGAATAGAGCTGACGCTTTGCAACTCTAGTGGAGACAGTGACTATCTTGCCAGATGGGTGTGTGAGCTGAACAGACCTGGTGAAACAATCAATCTTGGCATGATGAGCTGTCATCCAGTCCATACCCAAGATGATGTTAATATCCGAAGACTTGAGAGATATCAAGGAAGCAAGGAATACAAGTCTGTCAATAAGGATTTCATTGCCATAACTTATCCTAGAAGTTTGCCATTTGGATCCAGGAGTTTGAATAAGTAGTGGGGAGGGCATATCACAAAATGACATGTCGTGCAAGCGGGCATAGCTTTCAGAAATGAAGGAATGAGACGCTCCAGTATCGAACAAAACCGATGCCGGATGACAGTTGACAAGGAGTGTACCAAGAACGACATCTGGATCATCATGAGCGGCTTTAGCTGAGACGTGATGCACACGTCCATGTTCAGTGGGAGCTGACTTGGCACTGATCATCTTGCGTGATGGCTTACCATGGCCAATAGACTTCTCGGGCTGGGGTGGATCAACTCTGGTCTGAGTGCAAATACGGGCAATGTGGCCTGGCTCTCCGCACTTGTAACAAATCTTGGAGGTAGGATGTGGACCTGCATTGGAAGGCGGTCCACCAATAGACCTGGGTGGAGCATACTGCTGAACTTGATGAGGTGCCACATAAGATGGCCTCGGTACATATTCGGAAGGAAGAGCGGAGTTCGGAACCCAAATCCGGCGCTTCTGAGAGCTAGAACCGGAGGAAGATCCCAAATCACGAGTGTGCTTACGAGACTCCTTGTAAGTGAGTTGAGCTGTCTCTGCATTAATGGCCTTGTTCACAAGGGCTTGGAATGTATCACAATGATGCAGGTGGAGATCATGACGCAACTTGGGGTTGAGACCCTTCCAGAACCTAGCCTGCCTCTTGGCGTCCGTGGACACCTCTTCTGTGGCATAACGGGCGAGGTTCTCAAACTCTCTACTATAGGCATCAACAGCCATCTTACCCTGGGTGAAACTACAGAACTCTTCTCTCTTGCGATCGATGAGGGCTTCAGGAATGTGATGCTCGCGAAAAGCCTCAACGAAATCCCTCCAGGTGGGAGTCTGGCCAGCTGGAAGCATAGCCTCATAGTTCTGCCACCAAAGACTAGCAGGACCTTCCAGGTGATATGTGGCATAAGTGACCTTGTCATCTTCAGCTACGTTCGCGGAACGAAGCTTATGGGTGATGCTACGGAGCCAGTCATCTGCATCGAGTGGCTCGATGGAATGATGAAAGGTGGGTGGGTGCAAGCGAATGAAGTCATGAATGGTAGCAGATCCTTTGAACTGATGTGCGGTGTTCTCCTCGATACGTGCCAACAAGCGGTTGGAGTCACGCTTGCTCCTCTCCATTTCTAACATGAACTCTGCAAACGAAGGCTGGTCGGGAGGATCCTCATCCCTACCATCTTCATGGTTCTGGCTACGAACAATAGAACTTGATGACATCCTGAGAAACGAAACCAGGGACGGAGTCAGCATTAACTACAGGCTATAGAATGTAGGACAAGGAATTAGTATCTCTCGAACTCCTAGGGAAATTCCGGCAGCATAACGGCAGTAAAATGCTCAGAATGAGACATCCTACTAAAAATGGGGTGGTAACATACTCATCAACATTACTCAAGGTTCTGAGATCATACTAAACAGACTACACCGGAAATACTCAAAACTGGGGTATGACTCTGATCAACCAATCCTATGGGACTACGGAGTAGTAACACGTGATCCTGATAGACAGAAGAGAAAGCCTAGTTCCTTAACCCCGTAGAAAAGATAGGATGACTCAGCTCAGAAGACCATGAGGTATAAGGAGTAAAAAGAGCCTTACATTCCAACCCACAATCAATTCCCTTACATAACTAAAGATTTTCTAGACTCAACTTCGACCAGCTTGGCTTGGTAATCCCACAGGCAGTCAGGCTCTGATACCAAGGCTGTCAGGACCCCGACTCAATGCCACATCGATCTAGCATGTAACACCTTATATCACTTTGCGGCCTCACGCACGGTATCCCCACGGGTGTCGCCTTACCTTTGCCCGGGACCGTTTGCGCCTTTTGGCACACGTATATGATGGTGTCGCTAGCATCCATATGATAAAGAGCCCGGGCTGACATGGCTAGTCGTAAACCCAAAGTGGCACTAACTTACAGGGACAGGCATCCATGACCCAGCATCGAACGTGTCGGTCATCAGCGAGTGAATCTAGGCTGTAGCACTGGGCTAATAGGACTCCGGTGAACCGGGCTGTAGCGGGCTAGCAGGACTCCGGTATTCATTGCGTGACATTTCCCCGAAGGGACAGACACAGGAACGAAGAAGGACACATGCCGGCCAGCCTAAGTGTTCCGGAGCAGTAGCAAGCTACCAGGGCTCAGTGGAAGCACTAGGAGACATTTCCCGGTAAGAGAGACTACTAAGGATAAACAACTAGATAGTCAGATCCCACACATAGCAATACACATTACACGTACGCATAACATGCAAGTATGTGTTGTACAACATGGCATCACAGCATAACTCAACGACTCAAAAAGATAAAGGCTCAGAAGAGCCATCATAGCATACAGAGCATACAAGCAACAAGCGGAAGCATTACATGTCTGGGTACAGACATCTACAAATGAAAAAGGCTGAAGAGCCTGACTATCTACAACGTCCGATCAAGATCGTAGCTGAGGTACAAGCTACTCGTCGAAGTCCACAAGACACTAGTAAGACCGAAGTCTCCGCTGCAAAAACATAAATAAAGCAACATGAGTACAAAGGTACTCAGCAAGACTTACATCAGATCCTATCATACATGCATTTGTATCAAGAGGGTAATGTGGGGTTTAGTTGCAGCAAGCCAGCTTTGACTCTGTGGCTATCCTGTTCTACGACTACCAGAAACTCTTGAGGTGAGACAACGTACACGAGTCCACCAATCACCACACAATACACTTACTATGGATTCATCCCCGTCTCCCTACGAGAAGGCCATCCATAGCACTCACACTTGTCTTGAGAATTTTATGGTATCCACTTCAAGTTGTCTATGTACCATGTAAGCATCCAAGAAGTCCATAACCGCGGACCCGGCTATTCGAATAGATCATGTTAACCCTGCAGGGGTGTACTTCTTCACACACGCTCTCGCCACTTACCGCCATGTACACGTCATGTATCTCGGCAACCTTCAAGCGGAAGCCTGGCGAGGGTGTCGGCCACGACCTGACTAACCACACAAGACTCTAATCCAGGTTTATCGCCTATTCGGGTTCCATCCGCAAGGAGATCCGGCCGAGGTTTCACTCACGGCCCCAAACGATGTGTGCAGGGTTCCCAAGCCCACCTCGCCGGATGGATCTACGCTTGGTACACCGTGCCACTTGTGCCTAGTCTGTCCCAAGCCCACCTGGCCGGGTGCCACTTGGTAGACTACTAACACTACCTACAAACACCAGAAACTAGTTGCGACTCCTGGACAGAGATCAAGTTGGTTAATAAGTCGAGAGGGGTCGAGTTACCGGAACCCAATGTGTGGTAGTATCGAGTCATTGGACAACATACATAGAACTCAGTGCTTAGGGACGGTTCCAGTGAGACAACCCACCATGTACTCCTACATGGCCTTTCACCGCTACCTTTACCAAATCGTGTTCACACACTTCACTCTCAGCATCAGAACATATCGTAACACTCCAATTCATTCCCAATGAACCAGACCTGACACAACTCTAAGCAATAGCAGGCATAGCATGGTAGGAACACAACAATGGCTTCAATCAACTCCTACACATGCTAGTGGGTTTCAACTATTTACTGTGGCAATGACAGGTCATGCAGAGGAATGGGTTCAACTACCGCAGCACAAAGTAGCAGATGAATCATTGTTGTCCTAATGCAATAACTGAGAGCAGGAGCGAGAGAGTAGGATTGTATCGGAATGAACAAGGGGGTTTGCTTGCCTGGTAAATCAACAGAGGAGGCACTGCTTCACAGACAGGTACTCTGGAACGGCTCCGGAGTAGGACCTATCGAGGAGGAACGGTGTCGGCAATCAACACACAATCATATGCAACAATATGATGCATGAACATGGCATGTAGATGTGATGCTGTTTGAGCTAATGCAACTAGTAATCATTTGGTTTGAAGTCCATTTGAACCAAAGGTTCAAATGCATCTCCAAATTAAGCTCCTATATATGCCATAATGTGTTTTCACCTATACAGCAAGTATAAGTTGGTTTGTCATGCATGAAACTAGTACAGATGGAAAGATTGCATTTTTCTGATAATTTTTCATATATAAATTATTTCAATCTGAGCTACGGTTGAATTACTTTGAATTTTTGAAGTTTAAATCAATTTCTAGAATTTCCTGATTTAATTTAAATCCAGAAATCATATTATTGCGCCAGCATGACGTCAGCATGACGTCAGCAGTCAACTGTGGCTGACTGGGGTCAAACCTGACGTGTGGGGTCCACACGTCAGTGACACTGGGGTTAACCCCGAGTCAAACCTGGGCTGATTAGCTTTGACTAAGCCCTGGGGCCCACTGGTCAGCGTCAGTAGGTGGGGATTAGTGCCTAATTAACAAAGCCACGTCAGCCCGCCGGAGTTCTGGCCGGCGGCGACCAATAGCGCGGCGGCGACTCGCCGGACTTGCGCTACAAGCGGCGTTTGGTCGCGCGAAGACCACCGGGGCGTAGCCCGTCGTCGTCCGCAACCAAGGGAGCTGGTGGGGGGCTGCGGGGGCGCCGGAGCTCGCCGGAGCAAAGCTCGGGGCGGCGGCCGGAGTTCGGTGAAGAGGGACGGAGCGCTATGGTGCACGGGAGGAAGAGTGGGTAGGTGCTCTGTGTTCCTGGGAACGCGCCGAGGACGACAGCATGCTCAGACGCGACGTGTGGGGGCTCTAGCCGCGGCGACCTCGTGGCCGGCGGCGATGAGCTCTCGGGCTCGACGGAGCCCGCAGTTGGAGGAAGAAATCGGCATCGGGGAGGGGGAGGTTCGGTGCGGGGGCTCACAGCGAGACCAGCGAGCGCGAGGGCGAGGTCGGGGATGCCCGGTAGCTCCCGAATCGACGGCGAGGATCCACGGCGGCCGGAGGCGAAGATGGCGACGGCGACGGCTCCATGGGGTGCTCCGTCTTGCGTGGCTCGACGAGGAGGTAGAGGGGGTCGCGGCGGAGCTGGGGAGCGTGTCGGGGAGGCGAGGGGGAGGCGGTGGCTACGGCTACGATGGACGGCGGCGATGAACTCCGCTCGGCTGCGCGCGAGAGAGAGAGCAGAGGAGGGGGGGAAGGAACGAGAGAGAGTGAGAGGGTACGGGGGGCGTCTCCCGGGGCATCCAGATGAGGAGGGGAGAGGGCAGGCAGGCAGGGAGGCTGGTGGCGTGGCGCGGCGGCGTGCGCGCGCGTCGAGCACGCGCCTGGCCGACTGGCGCCAGGAGGACGACGGCGGTGGTGGGCTGGGCTGGCCTGCTGGGCCAGAGGCGCCAGGTAAGAAGCCCAGGTAAGGTTTTTTCCCTGTTTTTTTTCTCTTTTCTATTTTTCTGACATTTGTTCTGATTTAGTAATAATACTAAATCAATTTATTTACTTATGCCATTTTTTTATGGAAGCTAGTTATATTAATCCAGAGCTCCTTTATAAATGGCATAATTTTTGGACAATATTTTATATATATAACAATATATATCCAAAGCAAATAATTACTGCATTAATTCCAAATGCCCAAAATAAATACCTATGAGCTCTTAAAAATATTGGTTTGATTTTTATCTCTGTCCAATATTTTCAGAGAGCAACATGAGCATTTTCTTGGACCCTTTTGGAGAAATTTTTATTTGGGTCATTTTCAAAAATGATTCTGAGGGTTCCACCAATCCTCATTTCAAATTAAATGGAATTTAAACATGATGCACAAATGACTAGCTAGTCTAGGTCATACCAGAACTAGGGATGTGACACCGAAACCCTTCCGAAGTCCAACCATAGTCATCCAATATATTGATCTTTATGTCTCGACCATTTCGAGACTCCTCGTCATGTCCATGATCATACCCAGGACTCCGAACTACCTTCTGTACATCAAAACACATAAACTCATAATACCGATCGTCACCGAACGTTATGCGTGCGGACCCTACGGGTTCGAGAACTATGTAGACATGACCGAGACTCGTCTCCGGTCAATAACCAATAGAGGAACCTAGATGCTCATATTGGCTCCTACATCTTCTACGAAGATCTTTATTGGTGAAACCGCATAACAACATACGTTGTTCCCCTTGTCATCGGTATGTTACTTGCCCGAGATTCGATCATCGGTATCCTCATACCTAGTTCAATATCGTTATCGGCAAGCCTCTTTACTCGTTCCGTAATGCATCATCCCTCAACTAACGCATTAGTCACATTGCTTGCAAGGCTCATGGTGATGTACATTACCGAAAGGGCTCAGAGATACCTCTCCGATAGACGGAGTGACAAATCCTAATCTCGATCTATGCCAACTCAACAAACACCATTGGAGACACCTGTAGAGCATATTTATAATCACCCAGTTACATTGTGACGTTTGATAGCAAATTAGGTGTTCCTCGGTATTTAGGACTTGCATAATCTCATAGTCAGAGGAACATGTATAAGTCATGAAGAAAGCAGTAGCAATAAAACTGAACGATCATTATGCTAAGCTAATGGATGGGTCCTTTCCATCACATCATTCTCTAATGATGTGATCCCGTACATCAAATGACAACACCTGTCCATGGCTAGGAAACTTAGCCATCTTTGATTAACGAGCTAGTCAAGTAGAGGCATACTAGGGACACTCTGTTTGTCTATGTATTCACACATGTACTAAGTTTCCGGTTAATACAATTCTAGCATGAATAATAAACATTTATCATGATATAAGGAAATATAAATAACAACTTCATTATTGTCTCTAGGGCATATTTCCTTCACCAGGTGCAACCAGGGCCCGTCTGCTTTCTTTTGGCCCATAAAAATCATCATAAAGTTTCGTGCCATTTGGACTCCGTTTGATATTGATTTCCTGCGATGTAAAAAACATGGAAAAACAGGAACTGGCACTGGGCACTATGTCAATAGGTTAGTACCAAAAAATGACTATAAAATGATTATAAAACATCCAAGATTGATAATAAAACAACATGGAACAATCAAAAATTATAGATACGTTGGAGATGTATCAGCCCACCACCTGAAATGCAGCCCTGGCATGTCCTCTGGCGCCACCGATCTGTGATTCCAGAGCAATGGATCCCCTCTAAAACACATGTGGGTTTCACTCAAAGGCAGCAGTGCTGCAGGCCGCAGCGAGAGGGCAGCCCACGGGATCCTAGGATCTAAGGGATTATCCATGGCGGGATCCTCCATGGTGGGATCCGGTGGGCAAGACGGGGAGGCGAGCCTAGGCGCTGGGAGAGCCCTACGAGGCTAATATAAAGATAGTACTACTCCACTCCATCCATATTTAAATACAAAGGCCACCAACAGTAGCCCTGGCAAAAATTGATCATGCTGCCTGCGTCCTGGTTTATTGTCCCCTTTCTTTTGTGCCACTTTTTATGACATGCATAAATATTATGTTACTTAAAAATATGGTCAAAACTTGGCACAAAATACAAAGGAGACCAATGGAAGTAGCAACCCATGATTTAACTACTCGCATGCATGCAGTGGAGTAGTAATGTATTTCTTCCTCCCTCACGTCCACTCAATTTGCATGCGCTGTATTAATTGACCATCGATGAAGTGAAGGACTTTACACGCGTCAAATTATCACATGGGGTGGATCTTCGTACAAAAATGCATCCCCCATGTACCCGCGTGTGCGTGTGAGGGAATGAGTGTGTGTGTTGCATGCGTGCACATCTTTGCTTCGTGCATGTACCGGCAGTGTGCCTCAGAGAGGACGAGTACATTCTTCTAGAACCAGCAGCACGTCACTGTGATCAATCCACACAAGGAGGTCGCGACAATGCCTACACATGTGCCACGTCGCTTCATGAACTGGAAGAGCGACACTGTGTAGAGTGCCATGGGAATTCTAATTTACGTGTTTTGCACATACTCGAAGTACTAGTAAGGTACACGTGCATGCCACGCATCATATTTGGCAACCAAATTATGAATAAATACCACTATCTTGGAAATCTTTTGTGATTGTGAGCCCCCATCAAAATATTATATGCCAAAATTGTTGACGTTGGACAAGGAAGACAACGTAATGGTTTATGTTTGTTCATACTCACATAGAAGTTATATTGTCATAGATCCTTCAAGATGTGGTGCTTGCCCCCCATCTTTGCTAGCCAAAAATTCCGCACCAAGTAGAGATACTACTTGTGCATCCAATAACCCTTAAACCCAAATCTTATCTTCAAGAGTCCAGCATACCTACCTAAGGATTGAGCAAGATACTTAAAGTAAGTTGTCATCGGTGCAATAAGGCAATAAAAATTGCTTCTAAAAGTGTGAGATCATTTAGTGTAAGAGCAAATTGAGCATTGTACAAACTTGTGATGGCAAAGAATAAAAGCGACAGACTACATAATAAAGGTTGTTATCATAAGGGGCAATATGATGTGATGTTCTTTTGCACTAAGGGGTTGAACATACAAACAAATAAGCGCATGGCAACATCTGCTTCCCTCTGCGAAGGGCCTATCTTTTACTTTTATGTATTTACTTTTATGCAAAGAGTCAAAGTTCTTCTCTCTATGCCTTTTAATTTTTATCTTTTGGCAAGAATTTTTATCTTTTGGCAAGCATCATGTGGTGAGGAAAGATCTAGGCACATATATCCAGTTGGATATGGGTAGCATGAGTTATTATTGTTGACATCACCCTTGAGGTGAATACGTTGGGATGCAAAATTATAAGCCCCTATCTTTCTATGTGTACGGTTGAAACGTTTTGCTCATGTGTATGAGGTGAGTGTTAGCAATCATAGAAGACTATATGATGGTTGAGTATGTGGAGCTCTTACTTAAACTCCGTTGAATAAGTTGAATTGCAATTGCTTGGTGACTGAGAACATAGGTTGTTGAGTTTCAACAGAGTTCATTGTTTGAACCTTAACATGTGAATTGGTTGCTACTTTAACATGAGCAGTTTTATAAGAAAGAATTTTTGTTATGATGCTAGGAAAAGTGATTGGAGTTATCATTGATCAAACTTTTGCACTTTGCTAGCTTTCACACTTCATAAATTATTTCTTTTATCATTTACCTACTCAAGGACGAGTAGGAATTAAGCTTGGGGATGCTGATACGTCTCCAACGTATATATAATTTATGAAGTATTCATGCTGTTATATTATCATTCCTGGATGTTTTACAATCATTTTATAGCAAATTTATATCCTTTTTTGGGACGAACCTATTGACCTAGTGCCCAGTGCCAGTTGCTATTTTTTGCTTGTTTTTTACATCGCAGAAAATCAATATCAAACGGAGTCCAAACACCACAAAACTTTTTGGAGAATTTTTATGGACCAGAACACCCAGGATGGGCCAGAGCAGCACCTGGGGAGTGCCCCGAGGGGGGCACAACCCACCAGGGCGCGTCTGGGGGCCCAGGCGCGCCCAGGTGGGTTGTGCCCACCTTGGTGGCCTCCCGCACCCCCTCTTTACCCTATAAAATCACAAATATTCCAAAAACTCTCGGGATGAACCTAGATCAGAAGTTCCGCCGCCGCAAGGCTCTGTAGCCACCTAAAACCAATCTAGACCCCATTCCGGCAAAATGTCGAAGGGGGAATCATCTCCAGTGACCATCTTCATCATCCCGACGGCCACCACGATGACGAGGGAGTAGTCCACCCTCAGGGCTGAGGGTTTGTACCAATAGCTATGTGTTTAATCTCTCTCTCTCTCTCTCTCTCTCTCTTGTGTCCTGGAGATGTCACGATCTTGATGTATCATGGGCTTTGTTAATATAGTCAGATTATATGGTGTTTTTTCCTCTCTATCTTGTTCTGATGAATTGAGTTTTCATTGTTATCGATTGAATACTTTTATGGATTTGAGAACACTTGATATATGTCTTGCAATTGAATACTTGTGGTGACAATGGGGTATCGTACTGATTCACTTGATATATGTTTTGGCACTCAACTCACGGATTCCCAAGGTGACATTGGGGTAATCTATGCATAGGGGTTGATGCACGTTCTTGTCTTTGTTTATCCCGTAGAAATCTTGGGGCACTCTTGGAAGTTCTTTGTGTTGGATTGAATATTACGAATCTGAATTTGCTTTGGTGTTATTTTAGTACAAACTCTTGGTTAGATCGATCGGAAAGAATAGTTCGTTTTATTTTAGTATGAACTCTAGGATAGATTGATCGGAAAGAATAGCTTTGAGGTGGTTTCGTACCCTACGAACAATTCCGTCTTATGTTCTCTGCTAGATAAGAACTTTGGAGTGATTCTTCGTTGCACGTTGGGGGACGGTTATACGATCCAATTATATTAGCACTGTTGAGAGATTGCACTAGTGAAAGTACGAACCCTGGGCCTTGTTTTAAGCATTGTAATACCATTTTTGTGCCCGTTTACTATTTGCTACCTTGTTGTTTTTATTTATTCAGATTATAAAAATATATTTCTACCATAAATATTACACTTTTATCATCATCTCTTCGCCGAACTAGTGCACCTATACAATTTGCCATTGTATTGGGTGTGTTGGGGACACAAGAGATTTCTTGTATTTGGTTGCAGGGTCGTTTGAGAGAGACCATCTTCATCCTACACCTCTCACGGATTGATAAACCTTAGGTCATCCACTTGAGGAAAAATTGCTACTGTCCTACAAAACTCTGCGCTTGGAGGCCCAACACATGTCTACAATAATAAAGTTGAGTAGTAGACATCAGATGGCTGATCATAGCCATCGCTGCTGGTGCTCTCGCCAGAGGAGGAGCCGCCGCCACTGGGAGAGGCGTGGCCATCACCAGGGGCGAGCTCACCCTCGTCGTTGTCGCGGCCGTCGTCAAGGCCAAGCTCATCGTCGCTGCTGCCATCCTTGGGGCAGCACCCCGCGCAACGGCCATCCACCCTGAACACCCTCACGTAAAGGGTCGCGACGCCGTCGTACTTGAAGTGGAGGGTGCACCTCCCACTCAGGCCGCGCGCGTGAGCAAACGCTTGCCAGCCATGGGCCAAGGATACGTTACCGGCGGTGGTAACTTTGACCCCAACCCACAAAGCCTTGCTGCAGCAGCCATCAGCCTGCAACCAGAGGCCGTTAAGCCTCGCGGCCGGAAGATCACCTGCGAAGAAGCGGGGGAGCAGGAGCTAGGTGCCGTTCGGCCTCTCCGACCACACGATGAACTCTGGGAGCACCTCCGCCGAGTGGAAGCGCGACCGAGGAGGCCGGGCAACCATGGCGTGCCTCCCCTTGTTAGAGGGGCTCCCTCACCCTTTGTGGCTTCCACCGCAAGAAGAAGCACCACCGTGGCCGCCCAAGGCGATGCCTGCCCCTGAAGGAGTGCGCCCGCGCCCCCGAGGAGCCACCGCAGGGGTCGCAGCGTACTTGCATGGGTGGCCTCGCCCTCTCTTGGGAGGCGGCGAGCCGGGTCCCTCCTTGGGGGCCTTCCCCTTCTCAGTGGCGGAGAACTTCCTCGTCAGTGCCATGAGAGCTATAGCAAGATGGCAAGGTAGAGAGGAAGAAGGAGCGGGTGGAGAGAAGATGGAGATGAGCAAGGGGGCTCTGCCCCTCTCCTTATTTATAGCCGGAGGGAGGCCAACCGCTGGCCTCCACGATCGTATGCAATGATGATTTTCTCTGCATGCAGCAGGGTCTCGTCAAGACAAACAGTTGCTGAGGCGGCATGGGGAAGCGGAGACACCCACGTCCCATCAATCGCCATGCATCTACCAAGGCCGCAGGCGGTTAGGGCCCGCGGCGCTCCGCACTTTCCCTTTTGGCTTCTCCTCAAAGCCAAGTTCGAGCGCGCCTTGGGCCCGAGGGCTACCATCAGTGTTCTGGGAACGGGGGTACCCAGACTTGCCTGCCTGCGGCCCACGGCGCAGCTCCATCGATGGCCTGGTACGGCCCAGCTTCGACATCAACTACTCAAGACCCTCGCAAGGGGCCAAGCCTCGCGAGGCAGACGACACCAAGACCTCCACGTGGGGCGGTCTCCCTAGGCTGGCTCTCGAGGAGCGGAGATTTCTGTGCAAGGTTCACCTCACGAGGTTCAGATGATGTGAGGCATGACGACCAACGCCAGGCGGGCGCCAGCGGGCGCAATGTACCAGTTTCCGTGCTAAGGAGGCAAGCACATGCGCGGAGTCCCGAGGAATCAAGCAAAGGTTTCCATTTCGGTGCAACAAGAACAAGACCGCCAGGAGAGCAGGACGAAGGTCATCGCCAAGCCCACCACGGCGTCACCACCAGAGGCTTTTGCAGGCGAAGACCACTTTTGTCAGGATATCATGTACTAGTTGTCTCCCTTCAAATTTGGCCATTGTGGGATCCCTTCCCACCTACATTTGGGAAGAGGACCAAGGCCCCTATAAATAGAGCAGCACCACCACCATAGTAGGGGGCAGGTCATTCAGATCATCCTCACACCCATCAGCTCTTCGAGCACAAGAACACTCCTCCTCCTGAGGTTGTGCTCCCACTGTACTAGTTCATCCTCAGCCCCTCGAGGCCAACCCACCACATAGCGGGAGTATGGTTTTACACCGCAAGGTGGCCCGAACTTTGGTAAACTGTTGTGTCTCTTGTCCATTTGGTTTGTCGAGGTAGGCCGTGAGATTAGCGAGCAGGCAGACTGGGGAGGACGAGTTCTTTGCACACACCCCAGAGCTCGAACCTCTCAAGTGTCTGCGGAACCCGAAATCTGGCAGACGAGTACTACACCAAGCTGAAGGTCCTCTCCGATGAGCTTCGTGACGTCGACATGGTGGTCGACGACTCCGTCCTCCTCACCAACCTCCTCTGCGGCCTCCACCCCGACCTTGTATAGTCTGCCGCCAACCTCTCCCTCACCACGCCCTCCTTCGCGAAGGCCGTCACTTACCTGCGGATGGAGGAGAAATGCCTCTGTCATGCTGCTCGGCAGGTGCCTCATGTCGCGCTCCACGTTGGCACCATCGGGGGCCCCGCCGCCCCCCAGCCGCCTCCTCGCGTGCCGACTCCACCGTCGCCAGCAGCTCCTGACCGCGACCGCCAGAAGAAATGGGGGGCGTGATTGGCGGGCCCGCAACCTGGGCTCCCAGCCCCACCAGGACGCCGTGCCCGTCACTGCCTCGGTCATGGTGCCACCGCCTTGGCTCATGGGGTACAACCCCTGGACCGGGATAGTTCACGCCTACTCCATGCCCCTTCCCCGGGCACCCGCTCCGGGCCTCCTTGGCCCTTGGCCGAGCACTCATCAAGCCCTCCTGGCCAAACCGGGTGGTTCCGGCCCCGGCAGCCCTTCGGCGTATGGCGGGCCCATGGCCTATGGCGGTGCCATGCTGCCCCCCTATGGTGCCGCACCTGACAGCTTCTCCTATGACCTAGCGCTCCTCGCCGCTCTCCACGCCGCCCCTTCCCCAAGCAACTACACCAGTGGTGAGGGCTGGTACATGGACATGGGCGCCGCAACTCATATGGCGTCGCACCCCGGTATCCTCTCTCATGCCTTTCCGTACCCATTTTTCTCTTGCATTGTCGTCGGTGATGGTTCCACCCTTCCCATCACCCACCATGGCGCATCATCCCTCCCCCTCCCATCATCATCATTACCTCTTAACAATGTTCTTGTGTCTCTGTCCTTAATCAAAAATTTATGTTCCGTTCGTACTCTTACTCGTGAACACCCTGTTACGGTTGAGTTTGAAAAACATCGTTTTTCTGTTAAGGATGCTCACTCCCGGAAGGTTCTGCACTGATGTGATTCTCCTGGCGACTTCTATCCATGTGGTCCAACAACGAGCAGCGGTCCCGTCGCCATTCACGCCGACGTCTCCCTCTAGCATGCTCGTCTTGGTCATCCCAACACCAACGTTCTTCATAAAGTTTTGCGGACTTTTCCGTTTTCATGTAATAAATCGGAGGCACGCACTTGTCATGCGTGTTGCGTAGGAAAAGACGTTCGTTTGCCATTTTCATCTTCATCATCAATTGCCACTTTTCCTTTTGATGTTATTCACTACGATGTTTGGCCATCTCCTATGCCTAGCAATTCGGGTCTCTTATATTACCTCGTGATTTTGGATGATTTTTCTCACTTCACTTGGACTTTTCCATTACGCCGCAAATCCGACGTCGCCTCGACTCTCCGTGCTTTTTATGCATATGTTGCCACCCATTTTCATCACACCATTCCCATCTCCAAACAGACAACGGAAAAGAATTTTATAACCTCGCTATCGCACTCTTTTATCCACTCATGGAACCATTTTTCGCGTCACATGTCCATATACATCACAGCAAAATCGCCGTGCCGAACGTGTTCTTCGCACACTCAATGAGAGTGTTTGCGCTTTGGTCTTCCATGCACACATTCCCGTCCGGTTTTGGCCCGATGCTCTTGCCACCGCCACACTTCTTCTCAACATCCGGCCTTGCAAACCCCGATGGAACTACACACCACATCATCTCCTATTCAGGTCACCTTCGTCATATGATGATCTTCATGTTTTTGGTTACCTTTGTTATCCTAACATCACAGCCATGGCACCACATAAGTTGGTACCTCGTTCCCTTGCATGTGTCTTTCTTGGGTACCAACCTAACACCAAAGGCTTCCGCTACTACGACCCGGTGTCCCATCGTGTGCTCGTGTCCCGACACATTTATTTTGATGAGGTTGTTTTTCCCTTTCAGCAGGCATCAATGGGTTCCTCGCCGTCTCCAGATGCTCCTCCTTGATGGATTCATGGAGCCCTTGCGCTCTCTCCGCCGCGTCGCTTGGGCGCGCCTGCGACTCCATCAGACTCTTCATCCTCGGTCGCGCCCCCGCCGCCCTCGGCATCCCCCTCGCTGGCTTGGGAGGAGTCGGTTTCCCAGGCGTCGCCAGCCTCCACAGGTCCGGCGGTGCTCCCGTCCTCGCCCTAGCCGGGCCCTCGGGGCCCTCTTTGGTCTCGTCGTTGACCACGGCGTCGCCCTCAGCTGGGCTCCCAATGGCGTCGCCAGCCCCCTCGTTGGCTCAGGAGGGGCCGGCCTTCTCGGCCCCGTCACCGCCTTCGTCGCGCCTACGGCTGGGCCCTCTGGTGCCTCTTTGGATGCACCTTTGGCCTCACCATCCGCTCCCTCTACTCTGACGCCCGTGGGCTCGCCCGCTTCTTCCTCGACGTTTGAGCCATCGATTGTGGCTCCTCGCCGCGGTCCACGCCCACCTCCCCCTCCGCCTCATCATTCCATGGTGACGCGTGCCAAGGCCAGGGTGCATTAGCCTAACCCGCGCTACCACAACCTCAGTGTCATGACTATCTCTCCAGTTCCACGCTCGGTGCGTTCTGCGTTAAGTGATCCGCATTGGACCGCCGCCATGCACGCTGAGTATGATGCTCTTGTCGCCAATCGGACTTGGACCCTCGTTTCTCGTCCTCCTGGGGCTAACGTCATCTCCGGCAAGTGGGTCTTTCATCATAAGATCCTTCCGAACGGTTCTCTCGACAGGTACAAGGCTCGCTAGGTTGTCCGCGGCTTTGCATAGCGTGCCGGCATTGACTCCTTTGAGATGTTTCTCCGGTTTTCAAACACGCCATGATCCGTGTTGTCCTCCAGTTGGCCGCCTCTCGTCGCTGACCCGTACATCAGCTCGACATCAACAACGCTTTCTTGTACGGACATCTTCAGGAGCATGTTCTCTGTCAGCAGCCGGCTGGGCTTGTGGACACTCAGTGTCCGAATGACGCCTGCCTATTGTCACGGTCGTTATAAGGCCTCAAATAGGCTCCACATGCATGGTACCAGCGTAGCACGATGTTTCTCGACCTTCTTGGGTTTCACAGCATCGCGTCTAACACATCATTGTTCGTGCTCCATCGGTCTGATCATGTGGCTATGCTCCTATTGTATGTCGATGATATTGTCATCACTGCCTCCCGAGAGGATCTTCTTTGCGACATCATCGGTTGTCTTGGCTCTGAGTTTTGATTGAAGGACCTAGGCGCATCGCACTTCTTCCTCAGTATTAATATGCGACGCGTTGCCTCTGGGTTCTTCCTTCATCAGGGGCAGTATGCTCTCGACCTCTTGGACCGTGCTGGCATGACCGACTGCAAGCCGGCCGCCATGCCCGCCGAGGCCAAGCCAAAGCTCTCTGCCACAGTTGGACAGCCTGCTACTGATGCCGCCCTCTACCGCAGCATTGTTAGTGCTCTTCAGTACCTTACGCTCACCAGACCAGACATTCAGTTTGTGGTGCAGCAAGTTTGCTTGCACATGCACTCGCCTCGTGATGTTCGCTGGTCTCTGGTTAAGCGCAGTATTCGGTACATTCATGGCACGCCGACCTACAGTCTTCACCTCCGCCCATCCACCTCGACTGAGCTCATTGCTTACACTGACGAGAATTAGGCTAGCTGTCCTGACACCCGATGTTCCACGTCTGGCTATTGTGTTTTCTTCAGTGACTCTCTTGTCTCATGGTCCTCTAAACGGCAGCTTACTATCTCCCGTTCGAGTGCTGAGGCTGAGTACCGGGCTGTTGCCAACGTGGTCACTAACACCTGTTGGCTTCGTCACCTCCTTGGTGAGCTTTGGATTTCCCTTACGAAGGCTACTATGGTCTTTTGTGATAACGTGTCGGCCACCTACCTCGTGGCTAATCCGGTGCAGCACAAACGCACCAAACACATTGAGCTGGATGTTCACTTTGTGCATGAGAAGGTTCAGTTGGGTCAGCTTAGTGTTCTTCACGTACCGACTACCCAACAGTTTGCCGACATCATGACCAAGGGGTTGCCAACTGCTGCATTCCAGGAGTTCCGTTCCAGTCTTTGCATTGTCGATGCTGACACTTCGACTGCGGGGGGTGTTGAACCATGACATATCTGTATTTATTAGACTGATTCTCCTATCATATCTAGCCTTGTATAGGTTAACTCCTAGATATATTGTAGGGTTAGTTGGCTTGTCACGCAAGACATCACATGTATATATTGTAACAGACTCTGATGAATACAATTGAGTTGCATCCTATAGTCTTCTACACACCTAACTACCTGCCCGCTCGACACCTAATCGATAAGTGACAACCTGATTGATAAGGTGGAGCGGTGGCAATGTAGTGGGAACCTTGCTAGGCTCGAAGCTTGCCGGGCTTGAGTCTTGGTGGCTTTCCCCGGCAAGGATCTTGTCGGGCTCTAGAGCCATACATTCAACATTTCTGATCTCCATCTTCTATGATCTTCTTTGCTTCTACATTAATCTCGTCTTGTGTTCATCTTTGGTTATTCTCCATCAAGCCTTGCCGTTAGGAGGCTACTACTGCCTGTGCATAAGTCTGGGGTATTAAGGACCCTATTCTTAATACACCGACAACATTTTATTACCATTTAGGAAAAAGATTATTTAATGATATCGTAGGCACGTGCAAGTGTGGTTGGTATCAAAACGGTCAACGACAACAACGGGGAGAAATGGCAACTACAAACGGATGCAAGTTTTGGAAAATGATGACAATAGAGCGTTGATGCAATGTGAATGATGCGACGGTGAATGCAACAAACAAATAATTAACGTGGCTATCACGAAAGCATGGAAGGCATCTGGAGCATCGGTCTCGGGCTGTCACAACTCTCCCCCACTTACAAGAGATCTCGCCCCGAGATCTAGGAATGAAAACCGGAGAGAAGAGGTAAAACTAAGTTTCTTCTTTGACAAATGAGTGAAACCAATGAATCTTGGAGGTCGAAAACTTGAAAGAAAGGAGAGAATACAATGGAGTCGAACAAAATTGAGAGCACTCCGATATAAAAGAGGAACAAAGAACACTGAGGGAAACTTGAAGGTTTCAACAAAGAAATGAAGAGCTCAATGGACAAGAAAGAATTTTGAAGCAACTCCTATTACACGAGATAGGCAACGAACAAGAAAGGCAGAATTTCGACAACACTCCCATTGAAAATAGAAGGAATAAAAGATGAACTTGATAAGATGGGATGATACTTCAAAGAGAGAAACAGGAATAAAAGATAGCTAGATAGTTGGAATTAATAGAACAAAGAAGAAAACAACATCTCGCACCACAAGAATAAAATTGGAAGGGCAACCTTACAAGGAAGGCTTGAACAAAGTTGTTGAAAAATTAACAATCAAATGATATGATTCAAATGGTCTTATGGAAAACATCCCAAATTTTTTGAGGTGAACACCCGCCACTAAAGGAAACAAAAGATTTGATTGAGAGCAAATAGCAACTAAGATATGAGTGTATCCATTAGAGGAAGGAAATGGTCCCATATAATCAAAACCCCAAACATCAAACAGTTCAAAACAGGTGAATGGTTCAGAGGAATTTCTTGACGCCTACCAATATTACCAATTCTTTGACATTCCTCACAAGAGAGGATAAACTTATGTGCATATTTGAAGACAGAAGGCCAATAAAAACTAGATTGCAATACCTCGTGTGCAGTTCTATCTCCAGCATGGTGTCCTCTGTATGGCTTGGAATGACACTTCCTTAGGTTTTTTTCCTATTCGTGCTCTGGTACTATTGGGGATATTATTATTGGACGTAAACCGGCTATAAGAGGCCGGATTATCCCCATGATGGTTATTTTATTCAAAGCCCATGAAGACAAGGATGGTGGAGCTTTATGAAGGCTCAAGGCCCAAAGGCGGGTTAAGGCCTGTAGACATAAACCGACATTAATATATAACTTGTATTGTAAGGTAGAAGGAATAGATACCGAGCCAGACACGATGATGATCCGGCCTTGGGACTCTGTAAACCAGCAGGCGTCGACTTGTGTATATAAAGGGATGACCCGGCGGCGGTTTAGGGACAACACACAACAACTCGAGAGCCAGGCAAAGCGGATTCGCTCCCTGGTCATCGAAACCCTAGCAATTCCATCACAACTGGAGTAGGCTTTTACCTTCATCGTAAGGGGCCGAACCAATATAAAACTCTCACGTCCCTTGTCCACTTTAACCCCTTTAAGCTAACCCATAGCGATGGCTCCATGACTAAGTCCTTTCACAAGGACATCTGTCATGACAAAACCATGACAGTTCGCGCCCACTGTGGGGCCATCACAAGATGGTTTTGAGTTCTTGAAGGGCAGCTTCGAAGGACTCAAGGGATACGTCGTGGGCCGGATGACTAAGAGTCGTCGCGGCAAGCTCTACATCGACGATGCAGGATGGGGTCCCGAGGCCGGTTCAATTGAGTATGGGTACCGGGTTCCCTTTGGCGGAATTCACGTCTTCATCGGCAAGATCGGTGAACCGGGCCCTGAGCCAGACATCTGCACCGACATCATCGAGACGCCTCAACGTGCAAGCTCTGCCCAGGTTCAGCCCGCCGTAAGGCATGTCTTCGTAGGTGTCATCCATGGAGCAGAATATGAGGATAGATCGGCATCTCGTGGCGAAATAGTTGTCTGCTCTGATGATGAGTCTTCAACCGGAGAGACCGAGTAGCGGTACCAG
>NC_041386.1:411775543-411821984 GCF_002162155.2 Triticum dicoccoides
ATGGCCGGTACACAACCAGCGCAACACTCTTCTACCGCCGCGACAATGATCTCTAGTTCAGCAACAGCAACACCAACGGGAGCAGGGGGCTCTACGCTGCCTCTGGCTCAGGTTTTGTCTAATCTATTTGATGCTTCAGCAACATTGCTGGCAGCGGAGGTGGACGCGGCAAACTGGGATCAGCACAACGCAGAGATTGCAAAGGTGAAGGATCAGATAACTCAAGCTAAAGCGGACCTGGCAGCAGAAAACACCAGGATGGCTACAGAGAGGGCCAGATTGGAGGCTCAGGCGTAACGGCTTATGCTGGATCAGAGTGCATCGGATGACGTCATCAGGAGAAGATACCGATCGCACCTTCCGTCGGTCTTGGAGGCGAGGAATCTCTTTAACACACCCGGAGCGGGTACCAGCAACCAACCTGTGGTAAACCGGGCAGAGGCACCTGGGACCGGGGCACCGGGTCAGCCTCGTGCAACGGATCCGCCTCCTTCGCCTCGTCAAAAGGACCTCCCATCACGTCACGTCTCAACACCTCCGGGTCATTACTCTAACCCATTTGATAACATCGTTGCTGTCGCTTCACGATTGGCAGCTCTCCCAATTGATGGCGAGTCCCCCGTAGTAGTTGAGACACGACGGGCTAGGGAGCTCCTACAGACGGCTTTGACTCAGCAGCAGGCCTATTCATATAGCCGCGAAAGGATTCATTCCACTCCCCGTCCAAGTCGGAGCTACAGCAGGCATATTGATGAACCGGCTGTGTCAAGCAGTGCGCGGCACCGTAACCCGACGGGTGGTGGTGCTAATGCACAAGATGTGGAGGATCATGGCCGAGCACATCGAGAGGCCGAGTTAGCAGCAGCACGCTGCTCGTTAGCCTACTCCGGTTCGTCCAACCACCTCAGTGGAGCCATGTGTGGTCTTCAGTTCTTTGGGGGTACCATGCCTCACCCAAGCCTTGCGTAATGTGCGACTGCCCAAGGATTTTAAGGGCCCTCATAAGGTGCCCAATTATACTGTCGATTTGCCCCCTGAGTCATGGGTTGAGAGTTATGAGATGGCGATGGAGATGTTGGATGTGGATGAAACGGTATGTGCTAAGTATTTCACCATGATGTTGGAAGGAACAACTCGTACTTGGTTAAAAAGTTTGCCAGCTAACTCCGTTGGGTCCTGGGCCAAGTTAAAAAACCGGTTTATCCATAATTTTAAGGACACATGTAAGTAGCCTATGTCAATTGTGGACCTAGCCGCCTGCGTTCAAGAGGATGGGGAGTCTACAACCCATTGGGTGAAGCGAGTCTCAGCTATTTTGCATTCATCAGACCGCATCAGTGCTGATATAGCAGTCTTGACGTTGGAAGGCAATTGCCGGTTTATGCCATTGAAACTGAAGTTGGGAAGACTCAAATGTCACTGCAATGACATGTCAACGCTTATGGCCGCTTTGGTTAAGTATGCCAATTCAGATAGTACCAAGGATCCTGAGTCTTAGGAGGACAAATCCGGGAAGGGGAAAAAGAACGGTAGTGCCAAGGGGCAGCAACATAACCCAGTAGATCATGGGAACAATGGTAAGCGCAAGGCAGATAATAGCTTGGACTTTGTGGCTAACACCAACGCCCAGGATAACGGTCAGCGTCGCAAGGGTAAATTGCCCCATCGGGGCAGAGGGTCAGGCCCCAATCTGGAGCCCCTGTTAAATCAACCTTGTCCAAAGCACGGATCGAAGGAGAAGCCAGCTTAGCATCTTTGGAAGGATTGTTTCATCATGCGAGAATTCAAAATTTCCATTATGTTTCAATATGACAATGGCCTGCCCGGCGGTTCAGGAGGCAGTTTTCATGGGCCGGGTTATGGAGGCGGCAGCTCCGTTTCAGGATTCCAAGGCAATCAGACCGGACATGGAAATCAAGGTAATCAGGGCAATCAGGGAGGTTATAACCATCAGGGGAATCAGCAGCAGCAATCCGGTTATCAGAATAATCCAAAGCAGTTGAATAGTGGGCAGTATCATGTCTTTACCACTAGCTTGTGTAAGCGCGATTAGAAGCTTCACAAAAGGGCCGTGAATTCCGTTGAACCGGCGGTGCCTCAGTATTTGCGCTGGTCTGAACAACCCATTTTATGGAGTCGAGAAGATCATCCGCCCCGGGTTGATAATCCGGGTCATCTGGCCTTAGTGGTCGCACCTCAAGTTGGGGGTTACAAGTTCACCAAGGTGCTTATGGATGGAGGGAGCAGTATCAATATCCTTTACTATGATACCTTTCGACGCATGGGGCTGACAGATAAGAATCTTAAACCGTCGAACATCGTCTTTCATGGGGTGGTGCCTGGTAAATCAACATATCCAGTTGGCAAGATAGCTTTAGAGGTGGCTTTTGGAGATGATCATGATTCCAGATTAGAGACATTGACTTTTGAAGTAGTGAAAATCAAGAGTCCATATCATGCCCTGTTCGGACGGCCGGCTTATTCTAAGTTCATGGCAAGGCCGTGTTATGTTTATATGCAGCTTAAGATGATGGGTCATAAGGGGAGCATCATAGTACATGGGAGTAGGAAGATAGCCTTGGAGTGTGAAGAAGGTGATGCGGCTTATGCCGGGTCGGTTGTGCCACAGAGGAGCTGAAGTTTTATAAAGACAATGTTGATCCGGCAGATATGACTTCTCTGAAAAAGCCAACTACAGAACATGATCCGGCACTAAAATTTAAATCGGTTGCAGATAATAAGATGGTTGATTTTGTTCCTAGCGATTCATCTCAGCAGTTCAGCATTAGTGCTAACCTGGATCCAAAATAGGAAAGCGCGCTCATCGAGTTCATCCGTGAGAATCGGGACATCTTTGCATGGAAGCCTTCTGACATGCCAGGTGTACCGAGGGAACTCACTGAGCACACTCTTAATATAGATCCCAAGTTTAAACCGGTCAGGCAGTTTCTTCGTCGCTTCAATGAAGAGAGGCGTAAGGCTATTGGTGAGGAGGTAGCCCGGCTTTTGGCAGCAGGGTTTATCATGGAGGTCTTTCACCCTGAGTGGCTAGCTAATCCGGTGCTGGTACTTAAGAAAAATGGCACTTGGCATATGTGTGTGGTTTACACAGACTTGAACAAAGCCTGTCCAGTTGATCCCTTTGCTCTCCCTCGTATTGATCAGATTATTGATGCTACGGTGGGTTGTGACCATTTGTGTTTTTTGGATGCTTATTCCGGTTATCATCAGACCAAAATTGCAGTTAAGGACCAGGAGAAGACAACTTTCATAACTCCCTTTGGAGCCTTCTGCTATGTATATATGCCTTTTGGGCTCAAAAGTGCTCAGGCGACGTATCAACGTTGTGTTCAGAATTGTCTTCATAAACAGATTGGGCGCAATGTCCATGCTTATGTGGATGATATTGTGGTGAAGTCTAGGAAGGAGGAAACATGGATAGATGACCTAAGAGAGACTTTTGACAACCTCCGGGTCTATAAGATGATGCTTAATCCAGCCAAATGTGTCTTTGGTGTTCCGGCAGGCAAACTCTTGGGTTTCCTGGTGTCTAACAGGGGCATTGAGGCTAATCCGGAGAAGATCACAGCTATCACCTCTCTGGCTAAACCGGCATATATCAATGATGTTCAGCGTTTGGGCGGGCCGGATTGCAGCATTAAGCCGGTTTATCAGTCGCCTTGGGGAGAAAGCTATCCCTTTGTATCAGATGCTAAAGAAAACGGATGACTTCGTCTGGAGTGATGCGGCTGATAAAGCGTTTGAGGATTTGAAGAGACAGTTAGCCGAACCGCCCGTCCTTGCGGCTCCGGTCGATAAAGAGCCCTTATTGCTATATGTGGCTGCTAATGCCCGGGCTGTTAGTGTGGCTATTGTGGTTGAGCGCAAGGAGGCCAGAAAGGAGTATCCGGTTCAACGGCCGGTTTATTACATTAGCGAGGTGCTTATTGAATCAAAGCAGAGGTACCCACATTGGCAGAAGCTGGTGTATGGAGTTTTCATGGCAAGCCGGAAGCTCAAGCATTATTTTCAAGTTCATCCTATCATAGTGGTTAGTTCAGCCCCCCTGGGAGATATCATCCAAACACAAAGAAGCAACTGGCCGGATTGCCAAGTTGGCTATTGAGCTTGGACCTCACGGGATAAAATATACACCTCGCACAGCAATCAAATCCCAAGCACTTGTGGACTTCATTAATGATTGGACAAAGTTGCAGGCACCAGAGGAAAAGCTAGACAACACGTATTGGACTATTCATTTTGATGGGTCCAGACAACTGGGGGCTCGGGGGCTGGAGTCATGCTAACTTCCCCATGAGGTGATAAGTTTTGTTATGTTCTCCGCTTAATGTTCCCTTGTACTAACAATGCAGCTGAATACGAAGCCTTGCTTCATGGTCTTCGGATGGCTAACGAGATGAAGTTAAGCCGGGTTAAGTGCTTCGGTGACTCAGATCTGGTGGCTCAGCAGGTGTCTTGTACGTGGGATTCCAAGGATCCGCTCATGGCAGTGTATCGACGAGAGGTGGACATAGTGGCTGGTCATTTCAAGGGTTATCAGGTTGACCATATAGACCGGCGAAAGAATGAAGCGGCGGACTCTTTAAGTCGCCTAGGCTCTCAGCGTAAACCGGTGCCACCCAATGTCTTCCTGGACGTACTTCATAATCCGTCGGTCAAGTTACCCACAGAGGAGGAGTTGGCTATTCCTGATCCGGAGGCTCAATTGGTAGCGGCTCTTCATGTTATGCCGGATGGATAGTCCCATACCTAGCCTACATGAACCGGGGCGAGTTACCAGGCGATGAAACCTTGGCCCGGCAGATAATCCGGCGATCCAAGTCAATGACCATTGTCAATGGGGAGTTACATCATTACAACGTCACAGGGGTGATTCAGTGTTGTGTGTCTCCTCAACAAGGTTGTGAGATCTTGCGAGAGATCCACAAAGGTGATTGTGGTCACCACGCCGGTTCAAAATCCTTGGTGGCTAAGGCTTTTCGTCACAGCTTCTATTGGTTGACTGCTCATGCTGATGCTGAGGATTTGGTGAAGAGGTGTGACGGTTGTCAGAAGTTTGCGCGCCGTGCTCATATTCTGGCCCAGGAGTTGAGAATGATTCCAATCACTTGGTTGTTTGCAACTTGGGGGCTAGACATGGTTGGACCCTTTAAAAGGTCCAAAGACAAGAAGACCCACCTGCTGGTGGTGGTTGATAAGTTTACCAAGTGGGTAGAGGCAGAGCCAGTCAGTAAGTGTGATGTAGCCACGGCCGTTCAATTCATCAAAAAGGTGATATTCCGGTTTGGTTTTCCATATAGCATTATAACTGATAATGGTACTAATCTGTCCAAGGGCGCTATGGAAGAATTTTGTCAACGTGAGCACATCCGGCTTGACGTGTCATCAGTGGCTCACCCCCAATCTAATGGTCAATTAGAAAGGGCAAATCATGAGATTTTGAGAGGTATTAAACCCCGGCTTATGGTTCCTTTAAAGTGGACGCCGGGTTGTTGCGTGGAGGAGTTACCTTCCGTGTTATGGAGTATCAACACCACACTGATCAGATCTATGGGTTACACGCCTTTCTTTATGGTTTACGAAGCAGAGGCGGTTCTCCCTAGTGACATCCGTCATGACTCGCCCCGTGTGGCGGCTTACGTTGAAGCTGATAATGAGAAGGCACGTCAGGACTCACTGGACCTGTTAGATGAGGAGCGTGATCTAGTAGCGGTGCGTTCGGCGATTTATCGACAAGATCTCCGACGTTATCACAGCCGCCGGGTTAAGACCAGAACTTTTCAAGAGGGCGATTTGGTGCTCTGGCTCATCCAGGATCAGACTGATATGCACAAGTTATCCCCACCTTGGGAAGGACCTTTTGGGGTCAGCAAAAATCTGTACAACGGGTCATACTACCTTATCGATGTTCGACAGCACAAAGACTCACGTAAATCGGAGGAGGAGACCCAGCGGCCGTGGAATAAAGCTCTTCTTCGGCCTTATTATACTTGAGCCACAGGCTCTTCTTATGTACATATTTATGACAATGTATATATTATAAACCGGAACCTCAGCTAAAGCGGGGTCTCTTTTATTTTTACATAATGTGTGGTTACATGGGGGCTTCTACTTATAAAGCGGAGTTCTATTAAACCCGACTTATAAGGCCATGCACATATAAAGGAAATCACTAGGGGGCTTGGTCGTATTCGAACCATAGCTACGCCTCTTGATTGGCTTAAAGCCAAAAAAGGGAAATCACTAGGGAGCTTGGTTGTATTCACACCATAGCTATACCTCTTGATAGGCTAAAAGCCAAAAGGAAATTATGTGGACCAAAGAGAGTTTGTTGCAAAAGCACAACTCAAACATAGGTACCACTGAGCACAGCTCAAATATTGCTTGGGGGCTCCTTGCTTCTCAAAGAACAAAGAGTTTGTACCCTTGCAATAGGCTATCAAGCCAGGCTTGGAAGCCAGGTGTATTCACCTAAAACCCCGGGTTATCCTGCCTCTTTAAGTAAGCCACTCCGTCCAGGTAAACCTGGTATGACCCATCGAATGTTTGACAAGTCAATCTCATACACCTTGAACTTGTCAAAGTTAAAACGATGATTGGTTAAAGATTGAGGTCCATCTTAAAAGGCTTTGAAAAATGGTTAACTCAGTGGCCTGGCAGCCCATGAAAAGCCTCGATTTAGGGCCTGGCAGCCCATGAAAAGCCTTGCATATTTTCTGGTATTTTTGCAATATTTAACCTCTTTTGATAAAGGATTTGTGAACATTTTCTGATAAACCGGTGTCTATTACAACCTGGCATGGCTTTCAACGCTAACTTGTTAGTACATGATCAGTTACAATCCAGCATTAATTTGATCCGGTCTGGTTTTGGCTAGAAGTCACCAGAATTATATGAACAAAGCAATGTTTATCATAACCCGATACGGTTTTGATATGAACCGGCAAGGATGAAAGGAGTCATCAATACTCCAGATTGGTGCTATCACCCTTATTATAACAACAGTTGGTCAGCCAATGAGATATATCACATGTATCATCTATTTTATATCTGGTTATTACAGTCTTCGTTATACATCCAAGCTATGTATATATTTTGGGCATCATGACCCGTCCAGTGGTAAATCACTAGGACACTTTCAAGTTCTTATATGCAGGAACAAATTAAATAAAGCCGCAATGGACTATGCATATAATAGATCCCAAGGGCATGGTGAGTTATCAGTATCAAGAAAAATAAACATGCTCGATAACATAACAGATAAGTGATTAAACTAGCCTATTACAAGGTGCTTTAAAAGCCCACACAGAATAATTGTTTCAATAACGAGTGGCAGACTGCGACAGATAAACCGGCCTCCAGTTTAGGATTCAGCATCTGGACGACTTGAAGATTGAGGATCATCTTGAGTTGGTGCATCCTCCTCCTCTCTACCCAGTGGCTGGAAATCAATCGTAGTCCAATCGATTCCAGTTAAAGCTTGGAACACGGCCTCTTCACTTCTAAGGTTGGAAGGATCAATGTCAGGGGCATAAGTGTGCTTATGAATTGGCGGAACACGATCTTCTACGTCATGTGTTGCCGCAGGATATCTCTTCTGATCAGCATCATAAACCGGCTGGTAATGAGACAAATCCGTTTCATCCGCCAATTTGCTTGCAATGGGTCGCAGTTCCCTTGTCAGCCTTCGGAGATCATCATTGTTGAATTCTGAACCATCTTCTTTTACGCCGGGATAGCCTTGGCCAATATCTGCCGGTTCAAGATCTGGAATCCATGCCTTGGCCCGGATTAGCACAGTCAGCACGCCTGACCTTGCAGCTGATCTCTTAAGTTCATCCAACTAGGCAGGCAACATGGACAACTTTTCGATGGTTTCTTTTATCAGCGTTGGAGGAGGCCTGTTATAAGCAACAGTGCAAATAGCTCGTTGGGATCCAGAATACAGCTATTCTATCAAAGTATAGGAAGCCTTGAGCTTCATCCGCATGTCGGAGCCCAGATGAGTAATACGGGTCCCTGTCATGGTAAGCATCAGTAAACCAACCATTGATGAGATAGTATGAATTGACAAAACTTCATATGAGGATACTTACCAAATACAGCAGAGGTCATGGCATTAATCTGCCTCTTTAAGCCGATCAGTTCTTCAACCACCGGTTTAAGAGCTGCTACTGCGTCTTCAGCTTTCTTCTGTAAAGCGGATTTTTCCGCCTCCCAATCCGCCCACTCCTTCTTCAAGGTCTCCTTCAGCTTCTGATAAAGGCGAAGGTGTCCCGATGTTTCGATGAGATGGTGGCTATCGTTTCTGTGGGAGTCGACCTTGACGATCCGACTACGAACATGTGAGACGTCGCGCCTTAGCAATCGCTAAACCAACTTCTGAGGGGTTACTGACCATGCTGGAGCACGATCAACCTAACCATGAGGGTCTGTTTCCTGCGAGAAAACAAAGAACAAGCAAGAAACTGAGATTGCAATCTGGATATTGCGAATATAAGATGAAAGCTTTATTGATCAAGGTGGGGTTCTGTGACGTCTTGGTCTGGTCGTTGGACACAAACGAAGTACGCGAAGTTGCAGCTAAGGCTAACTTTTAATCTAAACAAAACCCAAAGTCTAAACGACGCCCTAAGGGCTATATATATGGAGGAAGAGGGGGGAATTTCGTGGCCCTTGGAGGAGGGGTCCGAAACCAACCCTAACTCTTGTTTCCCCACACATACGGACTCTAAAAACAGCCTATACTTAAGTATTTAGAAAATACATGGGCCTGGCCCAATAATAAGGTGACACAACACCTAAAATAGCCTCTGGACGAAATTTATGAAGTGGCATCTTGTATATTTCGTCCAAGGCTTCATGCACTCCTTATGGCGGCTTCAAAGTCTTGAAATCATCACTTGTAACTGCGTTCTTGATTCCCTTGCGCATGCCATCATCTCCATGCTTGATCTTGCTCCAAGGTTCATCTATCTTTTCCAAGCTAGGCCCTTCATTTGTAAGCAAAACAAATGTATCCAATTTAGGTAGCATCATATTCTCATGAACATTAGAATCGTTACCAAGAAACGAAAGTACCTGATAATTCAATTGGCGTGCGCGAGCTCTAGTAATTGGTCCAGTATGTATAGCATCAGGGGCTGTGGGTGTAACAATGGTATTGATGTCCTCATCATTCTCCCCTTCTTGAAATGAAGTCGTCCTCGACGAAAGTTCATCGTCCTCACCCAAATAAGGCTTCAAATCTGCAATGTTAAAAGTGGGACTAACCCCAAAATCTGCAGGCAGCTCAAGTTTATATGCATTATCATTTATTTTCTCTAACACCTTAAAAGGACCATCAACACGTGGCATTAGCTTTGATTTGTGCAAATTAGGAAATATATCATTACGCAAATGTAACCAAACAAGATCTCCAGGTGCAAACACAACATGTTTTCTACCCTTATCTCCAGCAAGTTTATATTTAGCATTCATACGCTCAATGTTTTCCTTAGTTAACTCATGCATTTTTAAAATCAATTCAGCACGTTCTTTAGCATCAAAATTAACCTTCTCCGAAGATGGAAGAGGCAACAAATCAATAGGTGCACGAGGTAGGAAACCATACACAATTTCAAAAAGGCACATCTTAGTAGTAGAATGCAATGAACGATTATAAGCAAATTCATTATGAGGTAAGCATTCTTCCCACATTTTCTTGTTATTCTTCAAAACAGCCCTAAGCATAGTAGACAATGTTCTATTGACTACTTCAGTTTGTCCATCAGTTTGGGGGTGACAAGTAGTACTAAAAAGCAGCTTAGTCCCCAACTTAGCCTATAAACATCTCCAAAAGTGGCTAAGAAATTTAGTATCATGATCTGGAACAATAGTATTTGGCACACCATGCAAGCGAATAATTTCACGAAAGAACAAATCAGCAACATTAACAGCATCATCACTTTTATGACATGGTATAAAGTGTGCCATTTTAGAGAACCTATCTACGACAACAAATATGCTATCCCTCCCCTTCTTTGTTCGAGGTAAACCTAAAACAAAGTCCATAGATATATCCACCCAAGGAACACTAGGTACAGGCAAAGGCATATATAAACCATGAGGATTGAGTCGTGACTTAGCTTTTTGACATGTAGTGCAGCGAGCAACAAAACGCTCAACATCCCATCTCATCTTTGGCCCAAAGAAATGTGTAGCAAGTATATCTTCCGTCTTCTTGACGCCAAAGTGTCCCATTAATCCTCCTCCATACACCTCCTGCAATAACAAAAGACGAACGGAGCTAGCTAGAATGCATAGCTTGTTAGCACGAAACACAAATCCATCGTTAAGAACGAACTTGTTCCAAGTTCTCCCTTCCGTACAATTCTGCAATACATCTTTAAATTCAGCATCATGCACATATTGATCTTTGATGGTCCCCAAACCAAATATTTTAAAGTCAAGTTGTGAAAGCATAGTATAACGATGAGACAATGCATCAGCAATAACATTTTCTTTACCCTTCTTGTGTTTAATGACATAAGGGAAAGTCTCAATGAATTCAACCCATTTAGCATGTCTACGGTTCAGTTTTGCTTGACTTTTAATGTGTTTCAAAGATTCATGATTAGAATGTATAAAAAATTCCTTGGGCCATAAATAATGTTGCCATGTTTCTAAGGTCTGAACAAGAGCATATAATTCTTTGTCATAAGTAGAATAGTTCAGACTAGGCCATTTTTCAGAAAAGTATGCAACAGGTTTGCCATCTTGTAGTAGCACACCTCCTAATCCAATTCCACTAGCATCACATTCAAGCTCAAAAGTCTTATTAAAATCAGGAAGTTGGAGTAAAGGAGCATGTGTCAACTTATCTTTCAATACCGTGAAGGCTTCTTCCTGTGCGGTACCCCAAACAAAAGGCACATCCTTCTTTGTAAGCTCATTGAGAGGTGCAACAATGGTGCTGAAATCTCTCACAAAACGCCTATAGAAACCAGCGAGGCCAAGGAAACTCCTCACTGGTGTGACCGTTTTGGGCTGCGGCCAACTCTCAATAGCTTCAATCTTGGCTTTATCAACTTCAATTCCCTGTGGAGTAACAACATACCCAAGAAAAGATACTCGGTCGATGCAAAAGGTGCACTTTCCAAGGTTACGAAACAAACGTGTATCACGTAGAGCAATAAAAACAGCACGTAAATGTTCCAAATGTTCCTCCAAAGATTTGCTATAAATCAATATGTCATCAAAGTAAACTACCACAAATCGTCCGACGAAAGCACGTAAAACTTCGTTCATTAACCTCATGAAAGTACTAGGTGCATTAGTTAACCCAAAAGGCATGACTAACCACTCATATAATCCAAACTTAGTTTTAAATGTTGTTTTCCATTCATCTCCCAATTTCATACGAATTTGATGGTATCCACTACGCAAATCAACTTTGGAGAATATTGTAGAGCCACTCAATTCATCAAGCATATCATCTAGCCTAGGAATAGGATGACGATAACGAATAGTAATATTATTAATGCCTCTACAATCAACGCACATACGTGACGTACCATCCTTTTTCGGCACTAAAATGATAGGAACAGCACAGGGACTAAGGGATTCGCGTATATAACCTTTGTCGAGCAGTTCTTGTACTTGACGCATAATCTCCTTTGTCTCCTCTAGATTGGTACGGTATGGTGCACGGTTGGGTAATGATGCACCGGGAATTAAGTCAATTTGATGCTCAATCCCTTGAATAGGTGGTAATCCCGGTGGCACGTCTTGTGGAAAGACGTCAGCAAACTCCTGCAAAATGTTAGTGACAGCAGGAGGCAAAGAGGAAGGCACGTCCTTGAATGAAAATAATGCCTATTTGCACACAAAAGCATAGCAAACAGATTTACTAAAATCTAAATCATCAATATCAGATTTGGTGGCAATTAAACATGCACTTTTCAATTTAATTTCAGAAGCAAGACTAGATGGTTTATTATTAGGCTGCATTTGTTGCTCAAATTCTTTTGCCACAATCTGATTTTCACTTTTATTTTTCTCCTGTTTTGCTTTATTAGCTCTATTAATATCATCTTTCAAAATGGAATCAGGAGTCATAGGAAGCAAAGTAGTATTTTTATCCTTATGAACAAGAGTATACTGATTGTTTCTACCATGGTGTACAGAATTTTTATCAAATTGCCATGGTCTACCAAGTAATAAGGAACATGCTTGCATAGGTACCACATCACAATCAACATAATCAGCATATGTAGAGATACTAAAATGCACACGAACAGTACATGTTACCTTAACCTTGCCACTGTTGTTGAACCATTGGATGTAGTAAGGATGTGGATGTGGTCTTGTGGTGAGAGATAGCTTCTCCACCATCTCCATGCTAGCCAAGTTATTGCAGCTCCCTCCATCTATGATGACGCGAACAGAACGTTCCTTCGCAACTCCCTTTGTATGGAACAAATTATGCCTCTGATTTTGCTCAGCTTGTGTAACATGCACACTCAAAACACGTTGAGCAACTAAACATTCATACCTGTCAGCATCTTCAGCAGCCATGTATAGCGTCTCATGATTAGAATCCTCTCCTTCGTGTTCTTCATGTGTAGTAAGAGCGAAAGTCTCCTCATCATAGTCACTAGCGGACTCATACCCACCATCCTCAGTAACAATCATCACACGCTGTGATTGGCATTCTCTCGCAAAATGTCCTCTTCCCTTACAACGACGACAAATAATATCACTTGTGTGCCCTGTTGATGACATGGAAGAAGAAGAGCTCTGTGCAGGTCCGACAGGTGTGCTCTTGGCAGATAGTGGTGGTTGTGCCTACTTTCTTGTATCACAGCTGGAGGTGGCACCTGATGGAGGTGCTGGTGGAGTGGAAGTAGAGGATGCACGTGCTGTCCATGATGAAGATCGACCTGCAGAAAAGTTAGTTCGCGCCAATGCCTGTCGATCCTGCACTTCACATTCAGCTTTACAAGCAAGATGGAATAAACGAGTGATATTAGTATACTCCTTATACTCTAGAATGGTATGAATCTCTCTATTTAATTCACCCATAAAACGTGCAAGCATAGCTTCATTCTCCTCAACAATACCGCATCTAATCATGTCAGTTTGTAATTCCTGATAATATTCTTCTACAGAATTTTTTCCTTGTCTTAAACGCTGCAATTTTTGAAGTAATTCATGTTGATAATATGGTGGAACCCAACGAGTACGCATAGAAGTTTTCAAAGCAGCCCAAGTAGCTGGAATAGGATATAATCTACAATGTTCAGACCACCAAACACATGCAAAGCTAGTGAAAGCACAAACAGCAGCAGGAACACGTCTCTCCTCAGGATATTGTAAACATGTAAATTGTTGTTCAGTTTCTAACTCCCAAGTAAGATATATATCAGGAACATATCTACCCTCAAATGGTGAAATATTCAATTTTAGTTTAGGAAGATGGTCATGTACCTCAAGTCGTGGTGCAGCCCTACCGTTGCGATGATATGCATGAGGACGACCTGGTGGTGGTGCTGCTGGTGGTTGCACGTAGTTCTAATTTTGGTCAACCTCATCCTCGTAATGGTCCTCCACCTCTGCAGTAGCAGCAGGAGCGACAGAACCACCAACAGTAGGTACAGCAGCACCAGAAGTTTAACCAGGCTCAATGGGAATGCGTTGTGCTCATCCCACTTGATTTGGAAGACGATGTTGTTGTTGTAGAGGTGCGACAGGTGCAGCGGGCGGTGAAAGACGCGCGAGAAATTCATTAAACTTGTGATCGAGCTTTGTTTCGAACGCCTTCTCAATGCCATCTATCTTCTCCATGGCCTCTTCAAATCTATTTAGCACATCTTCCACCTGTCCACTCATCATTTGCTGAAACTTATCATGTAACTCTTTGTTTGTCATGTTCTCCCAGTCAGTCTCATCGGCTTGTGATCCTTCCATGGTTAGCAGCAATAGAAACACACAAGAATATGATCCTATAGACTACTAGTAAGTGGTGGACAATCACAAATCCGTCAAGCAAATCTCAAATTCTTACCAGTTCTTACCCAGCAGCAGGCGGTGATCGGCAACCGTCGTAGTCAAAACTCTCAAAGCTTGGATACAGCGATTACCAGGGAGAGTCAAACGCACGACGTAGATGTATGTGGATCTTGGAAGGCTTATAATATGGTAGCAAAAAGGGTCAGTAATAATCAATTCAGAGATGCAAAGTTGAATAAACGCTCAACGACGATACTGTGCTGGTCCTAGGCTAGACCGTGCTAGAGACGCAAGCCTAGAACACTAACAAAATCACGGCGCTGCACGTAAACAAGGGAGGAGCACGCTCTGAATTTTTATTTTCTTTTTTTCACTTTTTTTGCACTTTTTCCCCTCTTTTTCCTCTTTTTTCTTCCTCCGCAACAAATTTTTTTCAAAAAAGTCTACAAATGGTCTAAAAACTGCCTAGCCAGAATTTTCCAGACTTAGTTTTTTTTTGAGTTTGGAACTATTTTTCTTCTACGGGTAGCACCGAATCTCAGGAGTCCTATTCTGTCACGACTCGAAGTATCGCGTGATACGGAAATCGAAAACAAAGCAACAATTACTGGACTCAGACTAGGACTGGTGGCGGAGATGAATCTGGTGGAATCACGGACTGGTGGCGGCGATGAATCTGGTGGAAATTGGACAGGTGGCGGATATATGTTGTAGGTGGACTCGGATTGGCGTGATGGCGGCGGATATGTGGTGGCGTATATGGAATCGGATTGGTGGTTGTCACATCCCTAGTTCTGGTAATGCCTAGTGCTAGCGTCTGGTGTTGCATCACGTTTAAATTTTATCTAAATTTGAAATAGGGGTGATCAATCCCTAGCACCAAACGAACTCAACTAGGTTCAAATTAAAAACATTTTCAATAAATCCAAAGTGCCTCAAGAAAAGTTCATGATTTTTGGTTAAGGTAGAAACCTCTACCGAAAATGATGAATATATTTCTAGGACATTTTTGGATTTTTTAATTAACTCATATTGTATTCGACTTGGGGTTATAAATTCCTATAAATACTTTTTGTAGCTCCAATCATTCTGAAAAATATTGTGGGGCTTTGGGCTAGTTCATATTGCATCCACAAATAATTTCAGAAGCAACAAAAATGGTTTAGTATTATTACTAAATCAAAACAGAGCAAAATAAATAGAAAACAGGAAGAAAAATAGGAAAAGAGAGGAACCTACCTGGCCTTACCTGCCTGGCAGCCCAGCTAGCGGCCCAGATCCTCCAGCCGGCCCAGCCCACTGGCAACTGCCAGTCGTCTCCCACCTCTGCCAGAAGGCGGAGGCATGTCGCCCGCGCGCGCACCGGACGCCACCTCCTGCTTCCACCTCCTGCTTCCCCCCATCCTCGACTGAGCGCCTGGAGACGCCCCAAGCCCCCTGGTCCTTCTCCCTCACTCTCTGCTCTCCCCCTCGCCCTCTAGCCCCCTTCCCCGACCTCACCAGAGAGCGCTCCGCCATCGCCGTGTTTCACCCGCATGGCCACCGTCCTCCTTTCGTCGCACCGCCGTGTCCGGCATCTCCACTGTCGAGCACCACGTCTCCACGCCGAAGGAAACAAGCCGGAGGGCTCCGCTTCATCTCCATCGTCGTCGCCTTCGCCATCGGCCGCCGGAGATCCGCCTCGCCGCCCCGCTTGCTCCGACGCTCCCCGGCCCCGCCGTCTGCACTGGCCAACTCATCGTGAGCCACTGACCCTCTTCCCTCCGCCTTTTCCCTTGCGTGCGTCCCGTACCCGCCGTCCTGCAAGCTCCCGAGCTCACCGTCGGCGTCCTTGCTGCCGTCGTGGCTTGAGCTCGAGACAGCCGCGCCCTTGCACTGCATCGAGGTCCTAATGACCCCAGGAGGCCGCCTGGCCCCTTTGCTTGCTCGCCCGCTTGCTCTAACGCCGTGCCCGTGCAGGCAGTAGCTCCGGCCGCCACCCCCCTCACCACCGTCAGTGACTCCGGCCACCCTGCGTCCTCCCGCTAGTCTCCCCGGATGTGCACGGGCACGGGCTTCCTTCTGGTGCCCCTGACGCGTCGATCGTGGCCTTTGGCGAGTTCCGAGCGGACTCCGCCGTGGTTTGAGGTCGCCACCGGCTGAACTCCGGCGAGCCGACGTGGCCGCGTGATTAGCGCTAATCACGGCCAGCTAACCCTCCCCAGAGCCACTGACTACTGGGCCCCACGGTCTAATTAACCCTACTAAGCTCCTGTTTAGACTAAACTAACCCCATGGGCCCCACAGGTCAGTTTGACCTGGCCATGTCACCGTTGACCGGACCCACCTGTCTGTGACACTAAGTGTCTCAGGGTCACTGACCAGTGGGTCCCACTGGTCAGGTTTGACCTGGACCGTGCCCTATTGACCTGCTGACGTCATGATGATGTCAGGCTAACGCAGTAATCCTTTTCTGGAATTTAAATAAATCTTAAATGATTTGTTTAATTCACAAAATATCCAAAACTTTGAAAAATCATAGAAATTAATCTATAGCTCCAAATGAAATAATTTATATATGAAAAATTATCAGAAAAAAAATCAAGGAATTCATCTATACCATTTTCATGCATGTTTGAACAATGTTTGCCCTCTGTTTTGGACAAAACGAATAAAGGGGCATTTAACTAATCATATATGGAGTTGGAATTTGAATCATGTATTCAAACCAACTTCATTTAAATCATAGCTAGATGCATTAGCTCAAATCATAACATTATTGCCATGTCACATTCATGCATCATACTGTTGCATTGCATTGATTGTATTTCTTCTCTGTTGCCGGTATTTGTCCCCTCTCGGTAGACGATGTTCCGATGATGAGTTCGATGACACCGATGAAGAACTATTATATCTTCAGAAGTGTCAGGCAAGCAAAAACCCCTTGTTCATTCTGATACAATCCCACTCTCTTGCTCCTGCTCTCTTTTACTGCATTAGGACAACAACGATTCAACTGTTACATGTTGCGGTAGTTGAACCCCTTTCCTTGCATGACCTGTTATTGCCACAGTAAATAGATGAAACCCACTAGCATGAGTAGGAGTTGTTTGAGCCCTGATGTGCCTACTCATTCATGCTTGTTTGTCATGCCTGCTACTACTTAGAGTTGAGTCAGGTCTGATTCATCGGGGATGAATTGGAATGTGGTGAACACGTCCTACCGTTGAGAGCTAAGTGTGTGAACACGATTTGGTAAAGGTAGCGGTGAGAGGCCATGTAGGAGTAAATGGTGGGTTGTCTCATTGCAGCCGTTCTTAGGAACTGAGTTCTGTGTTTGTGATCCATGAACAGTTACTACCACACATTGGGTTCCGGTAACTCGAACCCTCTCGACTTATTAATCCACTCGACCTCTGTCCAGGAGTTGCAACTAGTTTCTGGTGTTCGTAGGTAGTGTTAGTAGTCTACCAAGTGGCACCCGGTACAGGTGGGCTTGGGACAGACGAGGCACAGTGGCCCGGTGTACCAAGTGGCACCCGGATGGTGGGCTTGGGAACCCTGTACACATCGTTTGGGCCGTGAGCGACACCCCGGCCAGATCTCCTTACGGATGGAACCCGAATAGGCGATAAACCCGGACGAGGGACTTGTGTGGTTAGTCAGGTCGTGGCCGACACCCTCGCCAGGCCTCCGCTTGAAGGTTGCCGAGATACATGACGTGTACATGGTGATAAGTGGTGAGAGCGTGTGTGAAGAAGTACACCCTGCAGGGTTATCATTATCTATTCGAATAGCCGGATTCCTCGGATATGGAAACTTGGACCCCTTGCATAGTTCATAGACAAGTGAAAGTGGATACTCTAAAATGCGCAAGATAACCGTGAGTGATATGGATGGCGTTCTCATAGGAAGACGGGGGCGGATCCATAGTGGAGTATTGATATGGTGAATATGTGGACTCGTGTGCGCCACCTCAAAGAGTTACTTGCAGTCGTAGTTCAGGTTAGCCACTGAGTCAAAGATGGCTTGCTGTAGTCAAACTCCACCACCCCTTTACTGATACTGATGCATATGTAGTTAGTTCTGATGTAAGTCTTGCTGCGTACATTTATACTCACATTTACTTATTTTATGTTTTGGAGAGAGACGTCAGTCTCGCTAGTAGTTCCGTGTGGACTTCAACGTTTAGCTTGATACCTCATCTACGATCTTGTGCCATCGGCAAGATCTGGTAGATAGTCAGGCTTCTCAGCCTTTTTCATTTGTAGAAGTCTGTACTCAGACATGTTAAGCTTCCGCATGTGGTTTGACTTGTATGCTCTGAATGTTGGGACATGAGACTCATGTTTGTTTTATCTGGCTCTTCGGAGCCTAATGAATAAATACTCTGAGTCGTAGAGTCTTGTTGTGATGCCATGTTGTATTGCACATGTTGAGCGTACTGTGTGTATGATTGAAATGCTTGGTATGTGTGGGATACGACAACCTAGTTGTTTATCCTTGGTAGCCTCTCTTATGGGGAAATGTAGTCTTGTGCTTCCATGAGCTATAGTAGTCCGCTACAGCCCGGTTCACCGGAGTCCTGCTAGCCCAGCACTACTGCTCTGGAACACTTGACTGGCCGGCATGTGATTCACTTCGTTCCTGTGTCTGTCCCTTTGGGGAAATGTCCCGCGGTGACATCCGGAGTCCTGCCTAGCCTGCTACAGCCCGGTTAACCGGAGTCCTGTTAGCCCAGTGCTACAGCCCGGATTCACATGCTGCTAACCGACATGCTCGATGTTGATTCATGTATGCCTGTCTCCGTAAGTTAGTGCCACTTTGGGTTCACGACTAGTCATGTCGGCCCGGGTTCTTTGTCATATGGATGCTAGCGACACTACCATATATGTGAGCCAAAAGGTTCAAACGGTCCCGGGCCATGGTAAGGCGACACCCGTGGGAATACCGTGCGTGAGGACGCAAAGTGATATGAGGTGTTACAGGCTAGATCGGTGTGACCTAGAATCGGGGTCCTCACAGCTTTGGTATCAGAGCCTGACTGCCTGTAGGATTACCAAGACAAGCTGGTCGAAGTCATGTCTAGAAATGCTTTAGTTATATAAGGGAATTGATTGTGGATGGGAACATAAGGCTCTTTTTACTCCTTTACCTTATGCCCTTCTGCTCTGAGTCAACCTCTTCTTTTCTGCGGGGTTAAGAACTGGGCTTCTCTTCTATCTCTCAGGATCACGTGTTACTAATCCATAGAATCTTAGGATTGTTGATTCTAGGCCTCAGTTCAGTTTCTACTACTTTTAGTATGTTGTTAGTTGGATCGGAACCTTGATATTGTGATGTAAGTGGTTATGCCACCATTTTTGCAGGATGTCTCAAATCTTTTTGAGCATTTACAGCCGTTATGCTGTCCGAGTCATCCCAGGTTTCTAACTAGTCTGATGCATTTGCAAATTCCTTCCTTCCGTTTTCGATGTTCCTTTGGGCCAGATTAACCAAACTGATCATCGAGTTGAGGTACTCCATTGCCTCGGCGTATATGTTGGAGTTATTATTATGACCCTAGGTGTTTTAGGGAGTCACCTAGTAATCTAGCCATGTTTTGTGTTCCGGGTGTGATGATTCTGGCCACCATTCTCAAAAGCATCCCGTGATGCCATTTAGTAGTAGGTATTCTACTCCTGGGTTCTTGACCCAAGATCCACTCTACTTATCTCGTGTTGACAGTGTTGCTCGTACCTTTATGATATTAGTAATCTTTGTGATAGTCTTCAAGGTCTGTGGTATATCATTCTTCCAAATACCATGAACCATTCAGGCGGAAGTTCTTTGAACCAAAAGATCACCATTAGGGTACTCCTGAGGAGTTCTGCATTCATAATTGTGATTCTGCCAGTTCTACCTTTCTGCATGGGTTATCCGGAAGAAATATGTTGAACTCGTTCGACATACTAATCTATGCATCCACAACTCAGAAAGTTATGTGTTCCTTTGAGTTGTCCCCCTTCAGTTATATTCCGACCTTCATCTATCAATTGATAGTCAAGAGTATGTGAGCATTCGTTCATCGGTGCCTATCGTTCTTGTGGTCCATCAAGCCATTCTAGTTCAGAATGACTAGGAGAAACAAACTCCGGTACCTCATCCATTTCTAGGATTGGGTCAAAGCAGTTGTATTCCGCAGATCAAAATGCCAATCTAGTTTTTGTTCTGTTCTACCTTGGGGTATTACCATCTTTATATCAAGAATGTCACGGGAATTGCACCACCTCTTATGAATTCTTGACGCAGTGATACTTCTCACCATCATTATTCATTCCTCGGTCCCATGTTGTTGTAACTGAAATGCCGACAAGTGAATTGTGATGTGTGAAATCAATACTCCGAGCAACTCGTTGCTTTGTAGTAAATGGACAATATTCTCATTCTTAGAGTGTTGATTATTAAATCATCATCCTAAGATTGATCATGCTACCTAGTCCTTATTTCTGGTGCACTCTTCGATCCATGAGTTGGGATTGTGTCAATCCCTCACTCTTTCGATCATATCGTCTTGCCCTGAAAAGCAAGATGGTTCTCGAGCTTAGAGTCATATTGGTGGTTCGTGATTTTCCGGATATATTCACGGAAGTATCACCAGGTCATCCCCTGACCGATATGGTGAGTTCGTGATCAAGTTGGTTTACCAATAAACCACTCTTTCTCCAAGAATCCGTGTTGGATACCCGTGAGCTAGTTGGTTTAGCTAGACAACAACTTGGAGAGTTGGAAGATAAAAGCTTTGCTGAATTTAGTTCATTCTGAAGGGATATGTTTGCGTTTGTGTGTGTGTGGAAGAAAGGTGATATCTTCATCGATTGGTCCTCTGATCAGTTGTTGGATCTATTGTCTTGCCAAAACTTTGATTTGAGCGTGGGCTATCCTCAAATCAAATCAGAATCAACGATGTTAGTAATGTTGTCTTACTCGTGGTTTTTCCTCGGGCATACACCATTACATCCTTTGGTCTGACCAATGCTATCACCTTGTTCATATAGTCATGGAATTCCATCTTCATGGGAACCTGGATGAATTGTTGTTGAGCCCATCGACAACATCCTTATCTTGTCCATGATTCATGTCGAACATCTAAGTAGTGTTGGAAACTTTATAAGCATTGCCCTCATGTCCCGCTCATGAAGCATATGTTCGGATGAAAGAAGTGACTTCCCCGAATACATGTGCATTTGATGCAAGTTGCAGCCGTGAATTCGAGAAAGTCAATGTTGCTTCCTCTGGAACCATCCCAAGTCAATCATACAGGTGCGAGGTATGCTATGGTTCGACAGGCTCGCTACCTCCATTCCATGTGCATCTCCTAGTACACCAAGCCACTGATTGGTTTGTTCAAGGAGAAAGAGTTCCTTCATAAGAGCTAATACGGACTTATGAAAGGACTTCGATATCCTCATTGATGGTTCCCACCTGAACTCGGTAGTGTTTCATTGTAAGACTACTATGTGGTCATGCTTGTCTGGGACATCGTGTTCACATGTATGTAGCATAACTAGCTCGTGTTTTGGAGCTTGCTATCGTGGTTCATCTCCTGAGAATCTCGCAGCGTCATCTCGTCGATTTGTGTTGCCACCTTTCCTTTTCCAGACATGCTGTCTGAAATATTCCGTTACCAACCAGATCTGAATCTCGGGCAGATATGATGGTTGGATCATTCCTAGCATTTGCATTTTGTTCCCAGCTTGCATCACCATTGTACCAATTTCCCATGGGCTTCCCTCTCGGTAATTGTTGTTCCGGATCATCTTCAAAAGTGGTCCTACTATGGATCCCATCCATTTCCGATGATAAGCAAAATCATCCGTTGCGTTGTCTTCAACAAGGTAGTCCACATCATCTGTTCTAGTCTGAGTATGCCATCCTTTCCGACTTCTTCAAACGATCGGTTGTGAATTGCCCTAGGCTGGTACAGAGAGTTTCATTGGTCGTTGTATCAAAAGTAATTATGTTTGCCACTTAGGGGAATATTTCTGCGAGTCACGTTCCCTAAGGTGACATTATCGAATCATGGCAGATAACTCCTTGTTATCTTGAAACCATGCACCATCTTATTCAGTGTGGAATTGTGCTTATCAACTTGAATCTTTGTTCTCTGTATCACTCCATCCCTTTGGATGTATGTTTCGTGTCTTAGCACGAGAGATGTTGTACATATCATTCCTTGAGTTGATCGTCAGTTGCTCGATCTTCATGAAGATTGATTCTTCTAGAGTTTTCCCTTTCTTCTCGTTGTCATGTTGGATGGAGTTCTCAGAACAAGATGTCAAGACAAGGATGATGGTCGAATCAACGTTCTTATGAAGTGCAACCTGGATCGTGAAGTTTGTGTTAGCGTTGTGCCTCCCTGTCTTCTTACTTCATGTCTTGAATCTCGGGGCGAGATTCTTGTTTAGTGGGGGTGAGTTATCACATCCCTAGTTCTAGTAATGCCTAGTGCTAGCATCAGGAATTGCATCATGTTTAAATTTTTATCTAAATTTGAAATAGGGGTGATCAATCCCTAGCACCAAAAGAACTCAACTAGGTTCAACTTAAAAACATTTTCAATAAACCCAAAGTGCCTCAAGAAAAGTTCATGATTTTTGGTTAAGGTAGAAACCTCTGCCAAAAATCATGAATATATTTCTAGGACATTTTTGGATTTTTTAATTAACTCATATTGTATTTGACTTGGGGTTATAAATTCCTATAAATACTTTTATAACTCCAATCATTCTGAAAAATATTGTGGGGCTTTGGGCTAGTTCATATTGCATCCACAAATAATTTTAGAAGCAACAAAAATGGTTTAGTATTATTACTAAATCAAAACAGAGCAAAATAAATAGAAAACAGGAAGAAAAATAGGAAAAGAGAGGAACCTACCTAGCCTTACTTGCCTGGCAGCCCAGCTAGCGGCCCAGCTCCTCCAGCCGGCCCAGCCCACTGGCAACTGCCAGTCGTCTCCCACCTCTGCCAGAAGGCAGAGGCGTGTCACCCACGCGCGCACCGGACGCCACCTCCTGCTTCCACCTCCTGCTCCCCCCCATCCTCGACCGAGCGCCTGGAGATGCCCCAAGCCCCCTGGTCCTTCTCCCTCACTCTCTGCTCTCCCCCTCGCCCTCTAGCCCCCTTCCCCGACCTCACCAGAGAGTGCTCCGCCGTCGCCGTGGTTCACCCGCGTGGCCACCATCCTCCTTTCGCAGCGTCGCCGTGTCCGACATCTCCGCTGTCGAGCACCACATCTCCACGCCGAAGGAAACAAGCCGGAGGGCTCCGCTTCATCGCCATCGTCGTCGCCTTCGCCGTCGGCCACCGGAGATCCGCCTCGCCACCCTGCTCACTCTGACGCTCCCCCGGCCCCGTCGTCTGCACCGGCCAACTCGTCGTGAGCCACTGACCCTCTTCCCTCCGCCTTTTCCCTCGCGCACGTCCCATACCTGCCGTCCCGCAAGCTCCCGAGCTCACCATCGGCGTCCTTGCCGCCGTCGTGGCTTGAGCTCGAGACAGCCGCGCCCTTGCACTGCATCGAGGTCCTGATGACCCTAGGAGGCTGCCTAGCCCCTTTGCTCGCTCGCCTGCTTGCTCTAGCGCCGCGCCCGTGCAGGCAGTAGCTCCGGCCGCCGCCCCACTCACCGGCGTCAGCGACTCCGGCCACCCTGCGTCCTCCCGCTGGTCTCCCTGGATGCGCACGGGCACAGGCTTCCTTCTGGTGCCCCTGACGCGTCCACTGTGGCCTCTGGCGAGTTCCGAGCGGGCTACACCGTGGTTCGAGGTCGCCACTGACTGAACTCCGGCGAGCCGACGTGGCCGCATGATTAGCGCTAATCACGGCCAGCTAACCCTCCCCAGAGCCACTGACTACTGGGCCCCACAGCCTAATTAACCCTGCTTAGCTCCTGTTTAGACTAAACTAACGCCACGGGCCCCACAGGTCAGTTTGACCTGGCCACGTCACCGTTGACCGGACCCACCTGTCTGTGACACTAAGTGTCTCTGGGTCACTAACCAGTGGGTCCCACTGGTCAGGTTTGACCTGGACCGTGCCCTGTTGACCTGCTGATGTCATGATGATGTCAGGCTGACGCAGTAATCCTTTTCTGGAATTTAAATAAATCTTGACTTGTTTAATTCAGAAAATATCCAAAACTTTGAAAAATCATAGAAATTAATCTATAGCTCCAAATGAAATAATTTATATATGAAAAATTATCAGAAAAAAAATCAAGGAATCCATCTGTACCATTTTCATGCATGTTTGAACAATGTTTGCCCTCTGTTTTGGACAAAACGAATAAAGGGGCATTTAACTAATCATATATGGAGTTGGAATTTGAATCATGTATTCAAACCAACTTCATTTAAATCATAGCTAGATGCATTAGCTCAAATCATAACATTATTGCCATGTCACACTCATGCATCATACTGTTGCATTGCATTGATTGTATTTCTTCTCTGTTTCCGGTATTTGTCCCCCCTTGGTAGACGATGTTCCGACGATGAGTTCGATGACACCGATGAAGAACTATTATATCTTCAGAAGTGCCAGGCAAGCAAAACCCCCTTGTTCATTCCGAAACAATCCCACTCTCTCGCTTCTGCTCTCTTTTACTGCATTAGGACAACAACGATTCAACTGTTACATGTTGCGGTAGTTGAACCCCTTTCCTTGCATGACCTGTCATTGCCAAAGTAAATAGATGAAACCACTAGCATGAGTAGGAGTTGTTTGAGCCCTGATGTGCCTACTCATTCGTGCTTGTTTGTCATGCCTGCTACTGCTTAGAGTTGAGTCAGGTCTGATTCATCGGGGATGAATTGGAATGTGGTGAACATGTCCTACCGTTGAGAGCTAAGTGTGTTTGCACACGATTTGGTAAAGGTAGCGGTGAGATGCCATGTAGGAGTACATGGTGGGTTGTCATTGCATCCGTTCTAAGGAATTGAGTTCTGTGTTTGTGATCCATGAACAGTTACTACCACACATTGGGTTCCGGTAACTCGACCCCTCTCGACTTATTAATCCACTCGATCTCTGTCTAGGAGTTGCAACTAGTTTCTGGTGTTTGTAGGTAGTTTTAGTAGTCTACCAAGTGGCACCCGGTACAGGTGGGCTTGGGACAGACTAGGCATAGTGGCCCGGTGTACCAAGTGGCACCCGGATGGTGGGCTTGGGAACCCTGTACACATCGTTTGGGGCCGTGAGCGACACCCCGGCCGGATCTCCTTGCGAATGGAACCCGAATAGGCGATAAACATGGACGAGAGACTTGTGTGGTTAGTCAGGTCGTGGCCGACACCCTCGCCAGGCTTCCGCTTGAAGGTTGCCGAGATACATGACGTGTACATGGTGATAAGTGGTGAGAGCGTGTGTGAAGAAGTACACCCCTGCAGGGTTATCATTATCTATTCGAATAGCCGGATTCCTCGGATATGGAAACTTGGACCCCTTGCATAGTTCATAGACAAGTGAAAGTGGATACTCTAAAATGCGCAAGATAAGCGTGAGTGCTATGGATGGCGTTCTTGTAGGGAGACGGGAGCGTATCCATAGTGGAGTATTGATATGGTGAATATGTGGACTCGTGTGCGCCACCTCAAAGAGTTACTTGCAGTCGTAGTTCACGTTAGCCACTGAGTCAAAGCTGGCTTGCTGCAGTCAAACTCCACCACCCCTTTATTGATACTGATGCATATGTAGTTAGTTCTGATGTAAGTCTTGTTGGGTACATTTGTACTCACGTTTGCTTAATTTATGTTTTGCAGAGAGACGTCAGTCTCGCTAGTAGTTCCGTGTGGACTTCGATGTTTAGCTTGATACCTCAGCTACGATCTTGTCCCCTTGGCAGGATCTGGTAGATAGTCAGGCTTCTTAGCCTTTTTCATTTGTAGAAGTTTGTACTCAGACATGTTAAGCTTCCGCATGTGCTTTGACTTGTATGCTCTGAATGTTGGGTCATGAGACTCATGTTTGTTTTATCTGGCTCTTCGGAGCCTAATGAATAAATACTCTGAGTCGTAGAGTCTTGTTGTGATGCCATGTTGTATTGCACATGTTGATCATATTGTGTGTATGATTCAAATGCTTGGTATGTGTGGGATCCGACAACCTAGTTGTTTATCCTTGGTAGCCTCTCTTATGGGGAAATGTAGTCTTGTGCTTCCATGAGCTATAGTAGTCCGCTACAGCCCGGTTCACCGGAGTCCTGCTAGCCCAGCACTACTGCTCCGGAACACTTGACTGGCCGGCATGTGATTCACTTTGTTCCTGTGTCTGTCCCTTCGAGGAAATGTCACGCGGTGACATCCGAAGTCCTGCCTAGCCTGCTATAGCTTGGTTAACCGGACTCCTGTTAGCCCAGTGCTACAGCCCGGATTTGCACGCTGTTGACCGGCATGCTCGATGTTGATTCATGTATCCCTGTCTCCGTAAGTTAGTGCGACTTTGGGTTCACGACTAGTCATGTCGGCCCGGGTTCTTTGTCATATGGATGCTAGCGACACTATCATATACGTGAGCCAAAGGCGCAAACGGTCCCGGGCCATGGTAAGGCGACACCTGTGGGAATACCGTGCGTGAGGCCGCAAAGTGATATGAGGTGTTACAGGCTAGATCGGTGTGACCTAGAATCGGGGTCCTGATAGTGGTGAATATGTGGTGGTGAATATGGCAGCAACGATGAAGTTGGTGTGGTGGTGGTATATGGCAGCAGCGATGATGATGATGCGGTGGTGATATATGGCAGCGGCGACGTGACAACCTGTGAGCAGAACTCGAAACTCTAAAGGACTAGACGCTAAGACCAGCAACTTGACACGACAATGCAATCGCAAATTCAACAAAGCAAATACAGAAAAGATTATGCAAAGGATCAGATTGGTTCGGATAGGATGAACTAACCCTATTTTTTTGGCTTTTTCGTGGACTATAGGTACGAAGAACAGACTCGATCTAAACTACGAAAAACTGTAAAATCTCACCGAGCAACCTAGAAATCTGATACCACTTGATAAAGGCGAAAGTGTCCCGATGTTTCGATGAGATGGTGGCTATCGTTTCTATGGGAGTCGACCTTGACGATCCGACTACGAACGTGTGAGACGTCGTGCCTTAGCAATCGCTAAACCAACTTCTGAGGGGTTATTGACCACGCCGGAGCACGATCAACCTGACCACGAGGGTCTATTTCCTGCGAGAAAATGAAGAACAAGCAAGAAACTGAGATTGCAATCTGGATATTGCGAATATAAGATGAAATCTTTATTGATCAAGGTGGGGTTCTGTGACGTCTTGGTCTGGTCGTTGGACACAAATGAAGTACGCGAAGTTACAGCTAAGGCTAACTTTTAATCTAAACAAAACCCAAAGTCTAAACGACGCCCTAAGGGATGTATATATGGAGGAAATGGGGGGGAATTTCGTGGCCCTTGGAGGAGGGGTCCGAAACCAACCCTAACTCTTGTTTCCCCACACATATGGACTCTAAAAACAGCCTATACTTAAGTATTTCGAAAATACATGGGCCTGGCCCAATAATAAGATGACACGGCACCTAAAATAGCCTCTAGACGAAATTTATGAAGTGGCATCTTGTATATTTTGTCCAAGGCTTCATGCACTCCTTATGGTGGCTTCAAAGTCTTGAAATCATCACTTGTAGCTCCGTTCTTGACTCCCTTGTGCATGCCATCATCTCCATGCTTGATCTTGCTCCAAGGTTCATCTTTCTTCTCCAAGCTAGGCCCTTCATTTGTAAGCAAAACAAATGTATCCAATTTAGGCAGCATCATATTCTCATGAGCATTAGAATTGTTACCAAGAAACGAAAGTACCTGATAATTCAATTGGCGTGCGCGAGCTCTACTAATTGGTCCAGTATGTATAGCAGCAGGGGCTGTGGGTGTAACAATGGTATTGATGTCCTCATCAGCTTCTCCATGGCTGATAAGGTGGTGCTCGGTTCTTCCTTGGCTTTAGAAGCCTCCTCTTGTTGAGATTTAATGTTCTCTTGGAGATCAGAGGTTTGGCTGTCCTTTTTGCTTAGCTCAGCCTGTCAAGGAACGGCATATCATCAGTCGGCTATATATATTTGAAGTACCAAGCGCATAACAAGTTATGCACTTTGTACTTGGGGGCTAATGCCTATTTGCTCTATTATCAGAAAGTTTTGCAAGTCCCAAGTACAATGCAAGCATTATCCTTGACACTTGGGGGCTAATGTACATCTGTTCAAATTGAAGCATTGGTTAAAGACCCGATTTACCTTGGAAAGATAAACCGGCCCTTGGGGACTACACAGGCAAAAAGTACAGGAACACAATGATAAAGTGTCGGGTTATTTTAAAGACCACTTGACATGTGAAAGATAAGCATGTGAGGGTTAAGATATTACAAAGTCCCGATTTATGATTGCCGTCATAAACCGGCCCTTGGGGGCTACTAGACTTGGTACTTACAAATTGGATTTAAGAAAGGAAAAGTGATGAAAGTACCTCATAGCGCTCCTTCATCAGATTCACTAAACCGGCTTCATAGTCACAGTTTGTGTGCAGACGGTTTAGAAAGCCAGAGTGGAGTTCTTGAGCGCTGAGGTGGGCATAGCTTGATAAGTCGGTGATCCATTTGCCTTTTTCCATTGCAACACATTCTTCCTTAGCGTTATGTTGGGATAAAACAATAGGGTTGCCAGGAGAGGTATGGCCAACATCAGTGATGATAACATCATCTTCCTTGTCACCAGCAGTCTTCGTTGGAGTTGTTGGGATATCAGTAGCCTTAGCCGGACTAGACGGTCCATCATCATTATGGACCGGACTCGTCGGTTTATCGGCAAGGTATGCTACTTCAGTTTCTGCTTGCTCATTCAAAACATGATCTGGAGGGGGTGGTTCATCAAACACAGTGTTTGCATGGGGACCTTCCGGTTCTGCAGTTTGCTCCGGTTCAACAACCAAATCATCAGACGGTTTATTCACCCGAGCTTTCTTACTGGGTCTAGCCTTGGATCTGAAAAGGAAAATATGCAATGATGAATACAGCATGCAAATATAAAGCATCAAAAGATTCAGTTAAAACTTACCCAGCAACGATCTTAAGAGGAGGGAGTTGTGTGGCTGTCGACTTGCCAGAGGATGAATGAGGCGTTCCCTGATAATTTGAATTGGATGGATTAAGAGGTTGTCGGAAATAACCTGCCTTGGGATAAGAGGTATTAGAAGTGGGTGAGACCTCAGGTCGACGTTTCCGAACTAGAGTGTCTGGTAAACCGGCTGAGTGACTAGTTGGCCGCTGTGCCGGCTTGTACGGCGAGCTTCGTGCTGTTGCTTCTTCAAAATAAATTTTGGGTCCAAATGAGCAAGAGGATGAGAAAATTTTATTTTCCGGATTGTTTGACGGACTTTTTGTGTTGATAGAGTGTTTGAACCAGAGGAAGGAGTAATTACCTCTGCGTCATCAGCCTGGCTACCTTCTGCGTCATCCTAATAATAATTGTTGACCATGAGGTGTATAGAAAATGAATGAACCGAGAGAGTCAAGTTCTACCTCTACGTCCGGATCATCAGGATCGTCGTCAAGGTCAAAATCGATGGGTTCAATTGCCTTATTCTTGGTAGGCTTCTTGACCGCCTTCGTCTTAAGCCGAGGGGTTTTCGCCGGTTTGTCTTTAGGTTGCTTTTTCCAAAATGGATCATTGCCCTGTCAAAAGAAGGACAGAAAGTATTAAAGATTGCACAGTTAAGAATATCAAGTATAAAGCAGAACAAATGTGATGCTTACAGCTGGCGGTTTGTTCTTGGTGTAGAAGGGACATAACCCGGTCCGACTATAGACAGCCTCCAATTCATTCAATATCTTCTTCACAGCTTCGGTAACTTCAGCTTCTTCCAACTGGATATTAATGTGATGTTGAGGGTCATTTTCATCACCGGTATACTCGCACATTAAACCGGAGCGATGGCTTAAGGGTAATATGCTCCATGAGATCCAACGGCGAACAAAATCAACTCCTGTCAGACCGTTAGCCATAAAGGCCCTGAGCTTAGAGAGCTATGGAGCATAAGTAGCCCGTTCCTGAGTACTCAACCGCTGTGGAAATGGATGAGTGTTCGTAAGCCGGTGGGGGCGGTAACCCGGCAAAGGATTTTCATCATTAGGGGAAGTGTCTTTACAATAAAACAAAGTATGGTTCCATTCTTTCGGATGGCTATGGAGTTTGGCATGAGGGAAACTGACGTTTTCCTCTTCTGAATTGAAACGCCGCCCAGTTTGGTATTGGGCCCATCCACAAATTCAGTACGACGGTTCAAGTAGAAGAAGTCCCGGAATAGCTCAATAGTTGGCTCCTCTTGCAGGTATGCTTCACAGAATACTTGAAAATTGCAAATGTTGGACACAGAATTTGGTCCAATGTCTTGAGGGTGAATCTGGAAATTGGCAAGTACGTCGGGGAAGAATTTGGATCCAGGCGGTTTAAAGCCGCGACCTATGTGATCAACAAACACTACCACTTTGCCATCTCTGGGGGTAGGAGGGTTTTCTGGACCGGGGACACGCCACTTGATTTCACTCTGCTTCGGTAAGGTGCCAATCTTGACACATCCTTCCAATTGCACCTCAGTAACCCGAGAGGGGACCAAGTTACAGGAATAAAATTGTTTGGCCATTGCAAATGAAGAGCTGGAAAAGATTACTGTCGGTTTACGATTCATAAATTGACAAGGCATAAAGCGTAACAGGGTAAAGAGAAAGGAATTTAAGCAGATAAAATGGTTAAATCGGAGGCTGATGCAGTTATGAATGGTAAAGCGATAATCAGAATCAGAGGTATATGCATATTGTTAAACCGGAATTTAGCGATGGAAGAAGTGAAAGAATAAATGAATTGGCCGTTTAGGAGGGGACTAATGGTATATGCCGGATTATCATACTTCCAAAAGTTAAACTGCCTATATTGGTATGAAGAGTACAGATCTACAAATGCCTAAGTGAAGGAAAACAAGTTTCACAAGAGTTATACGATGATTTCAGATCTGCGGTACGACAAAAAACTAGAATATATTCAGACCTAAATTTTACATACCAGTTCATCAGGTTCAGATGAGTTTTTCCTATACGAAGGGGATGGTCTGATAAGGAAAAGTGAGATTATGGCTACAGTCGCACAAAGAGCTAACAGATCTAACTAGTCTTTAATGCTACTGGGAAGGAAAGAGAAGAACAGCACCGGAGCTTCGATGAACTCCGATGAACACTGAAACCCTAAGTGGATCTACAAAGAAGAGGGGGAAGACTTACCAAAGTTGTTGAAGCAGAGGAGGTGCGCCGTGTTTTTCTGATCTAGTCAGGTTGATGTAGCGGTCGGCGATGAGGCAGAGGTAAAGGTCGACGACGGCGGCGTCGCTCGGGTGCAGAGTTGTCGTGAGGAGGAAGAAGAGACAAAGAGGCAACGGAAGGAAAAAAGAAAGAGATCTTCAGCCCTATTTATAAGGCAAAGTGATAAGCGACAGGCGCGGGAATCGAGGAGCTCAAAAAATGGATGTTTAATGAAGTTGTCGCCTCGATGGTTGGATGCTCATTAATAAGGGGCATCTTCGGCTTCAATAAATAGGTGACGTCATGGCGGTTTACTGCAGATCTGGAGGATGACGTCAGGACGGTTTACAAGATTTATGCGAAGGGGAAGAATTTTTCTAAGTGTTGAAGATTGACATGAACAAGTTCAAATCAATCTGGGGCCTAATGTTGGGGGATATTACTATTGGACGTAAACTGGCTATAAGAGACCAGATTATCCCCATGATGGTTATTTTATTCAGAGCCCATGAAGACAAGGATGGTGGAGCTTTATGAAGGCCCAAGGCCCAAAGGCGGGTTAAGGCCTGTAGACATAAACCAACATTAATATATAACTTGTATTGTAAGGTAGAAGGAATAGATACCGAGCCATACACGATGATGATTCGGCCATGGGACTCTGTAAACCGGCGGGCGTCGACCTGTGTATATAAAGGGTCAACCCGGCGGCGGTTTAGGGACAACACACAACAACTCGAGAGCCAGGCAAAGCGGATTCGCTCCCTGGTCATCGAAACCCTAGCAATTCCATCACAACTGGAGTAGGCTTTTACCTTCATCATAAGGGGCCGAACCAGTATAAAACTCTCGTGTCCCTTGTCCGCTTTAACCCCTTTAAGCTAACCCGTAGCGATGGCTCCACGACTAAGTCCTTTCACAAGGACATCTACCGTGACAAAACCACGACAGGTACAGAGCATCTAATAACACCATCTACTCGTTTATACAAGTGTGGGTCATCCCAAAAGTAATGTCTTAAATCAAAGAATAACTTTTTCTTTTATTGATATGTGTAACTACGTGGTATATATTTAGCAACAATGAAATTAGCATAGTCTGCATACCAAGGGTTATTGCAAGAAGTAGAAGCATTTATGATAGTCAGTGGGTCATCAAGAACATTTTCCATCCTAGACAAATTATCCGCTATGGGATTTTTAGCTCCTTTTCTATCGACAATATGCAAATAGGACTCTTGCAATAAAATAACCCACCTAATTAACCTAAGTTTATCATCCTTCTTTTCCATAAGATATTTGATATCATCATGATCAGTGTGAATAGTAACTTTTGAATCAACGACATAAGGTCTAAATTTCTCACATGCAAACACAACTGCTAAAAAAATTCTTTTTCAGTGGTAGCATAATTTCTTTGACCACAATCCAAGGTCTTATTACCATAATGAATAACATTTAGTACAGATAGCATAATAACTAGCATCACACATAATTCCAAAGGGTAAGTTCCAATCGGGTGGCTGAACAACAGGTGTTGTTATTAAAGCTTTCTTGAGTATTTCGAAGCCTTCCACACAATATCATCAAAAACAAATGGAACATCTTTCTGTAAGAGATTAGTGAGAGGCCTAGAGATTTTAGATAATCTTTAATGAACCTTCTATAAAAACCAGCATGACCAAGGAAACTTCATATACCTTTAATATCTTTAGGACATGGCATTTTATTAATTGCATAAACCTTAGCTTTATCTACTCCAATACCTATTTCGGAAATTTTATGATCAATGACTATACCTTTATTCACCATAAAGTGGCACTTCTCCTAGTTCAAGACGAGATTGGTCCGTTCACATCTCTCCAAAACTCGGTCAAGGTTGCTCAAGCAATCAACAAAAGAAGTTCCATAAACAAAAAATTCATCCATGAATACCTCAACAATTTTCTCACAGAAATCAAAGAATATAGCAGTCATTCATCTTTGAAAAGTAGCGGTTGCATTACATAAACCAAAAGGTATACGTCGATAAGCATAAGCTCCAAAAGGACAAGTAAAAGTAGTTTTCTCTTGATCTTCTTGTGATACATGTATTTGAGAAAAAACAGGATAGCCCTCTAGAAAGCAAAAGTGTGTGTGCTTAGACAATCTTTCTAACATTTGATCAATGAAAGGCAAAGGGTAATGATCTTTTCTAGTAGGTTTATTTTTAAAAAAATTACCATCCTATAACCGGTTACAATTCTTTATGGGATAAGTTCTTTTTTATCATCAGGAAGAACAGTAATGCATCCTTTCTTAGGAAACAATGAACATGACTTATCCATCTACTATCAACTATAGGATAAATAATACATGCTTCAAGAAGATTTAATATTTCAGTTCTTACCACATCCTTCATTTTTTGATTTAAGCAGCGTTGATGATCGACAACTGGTTTAGCATCAGGCTCCCTATTAATCTTGTGTTGACATAAAGTGGGACTAATGCCCTTAAGATCATCGAGAGTATATCCAATTGTGCCACAATGCTTCCTTAAAGTTTTAAGTAATCTTTTTTCTTCATGCACTGAAAGGTTAGCATTAATAACAGGATATATCTTCTTTTCATCAAGATATGCATATTTGTAGGAACGAAGTATGTCTACTAGAGGGGGGTGAATGGAAGTTTTAAATTTTCTTCGGAAAACTCAAAACTCTCAGAACCCAACAGCGGAAACGAACAAAAAAAAACTGCTGCAAGCTAACACTAAGTACCAAATGGAAACTAAACATGCATCGAGACAAATCACATGATGGAAAACATATCGAATGGAAACATGGGTAACAGATAACCAGTGGTGCTCGATGGTGACAAGGTATTTGTTCGACCAGTTCCTCCTTCTGCACAAGGACTACATCTGGTTGAAGGGGTTGTGACTTAACACGGAAGATAAACTCTCTTCAGCCTATTCTCCTCGACAATCGATTCATCAACCGATGCTAATTACTCATGGTAGATACTTGAGGCAATCTCCAAACCTTCACATACTTCTTCTTTGAGAACCACAATCACTTTTGGTCTCTGAAGAAATTGACACCTAACCATCTAGAGAGTTTGGATCTCTCAAGAGTAATAGGCGGAGCGTACTGGACTAGATTCGAGTGATGCTAACCACTATCTAATTCTTCGGCTCTAGGGGTGTTTCTCTTGGTGGATTTTAAACTCAAATCGCTCAGAGAGGGGGTTGCTCAACAATCTTCTCAGAATCAAATGGAGTAGTCACCAGACAAAGCCGACGCAGGGTGGCTATTTATAGCCGTAGCCTTCCCTGATGGGAAGTGACCATTTTGGACACGCGGTCCAGCCAATGGCCAACCGACACATTTGCAACGGTCGGATTTGGGAGCAATGGTAACATTACTTGAGGAATAGGTAATGCTAACTCCTCGGTGTGAGACAAATCTCTCGCAGCGAAGAAGATCACAGTCTCTCGCTGGCAAGTACTTGCTCGGAACAAAAAGAGAGTTCTCTCACAACTTACATAGGATTTGGGTTTAGCATCAGAGAATCAGATTTTCGAATGCTACACCCCTCTTAATAGTACGGTGGTCCTATGACTCAATAAATAGAAGAATGGATGCAGTCCTTTTCCTCAGACAGACACCAAACCAATTGCTTGAACTTCAGCAATATTTAGGGGTCACTCTTGTTAACATCATCTTCGGTGATAACCTTTGCTGCAATGTAGGGAGATTATCTTCGTCGTTTATGTCAAATTCCTCGATATCTCAGGGGCCTGTTACTCTGTGTGCACTAGCAAACACAAAAGTCCCATATTGTTTATGTCAACAAACTCCAAAACATAAGGGGCCTATCATTGCACCAACAATATTTCAATGTATCCAGAAGTTTATTTAATTCAAACACAGGATTACTCTTAGGTGCGAGAGGATCCCCCAAAGTTTCAACAGCAAGTTGTGCTTAAGGATAGGTGTTTCTTAAAGAATAACTCATCAATTTCATTTCTTCCATTCATATGCATATCATTTTCATGGTCTAGTAGATATTATTCTAATGGATCAGTAGGAGGCACAACAATAGAAGTAAGACCAATGATTCTATATTTAATTGCTAGGCAATTCTTTATCATGAGGTTGTCTACTAAACTTGGAGAAATTAAATTCATGAGACACATCACCAAAATTAACACTGGCCTTCTCTTTAGGACAATCAATTTCAACATTAAAGGTATTCAAGAAAGGTCTACCAAATATAATGGAAAAAATCATCTTCCGGTGGTCCAAGTATTAAGAAATCAGTAGGGTATTTAATCTTACCAGACAAGACTTCAACATCAATGTCTTCCATCTCAACAGGTGCAATATCATGCATGAGTTCTTGATAAAGAGAAAATAGAATAGCACTTATGTTAGCATCCATATCACATAAACAATCATAACTATGATTTCCTATCTTAACAGAAACAACAGGCATGCCAACAACCGGCTTACTCTTATCCAATTTATCTTGTTTAGTATTAACTTGTTTAGCAATCTTGGTTGCCTCCTCACTGAAGTAAATGACATGTCCATCAATATTATCAACTAAAAGACCTTTGACCATTGCAATATTAGGTTCCACTTTAATTTGTTCAGAGGGTTTAGGTTCTTTAACATTACTCTTATGAACCATAGTTGTAGCATTAGCATGTTCCTTAATCCTAACAGGAAAAGGGGTTTCTCAATATAAGTAGTGGGCACAACTGGGTTGGCGGTATAAGCAATTGTTTTAGTTTCAGTAATAATAGGTTTTTCACAAATTTCTTTGATGGGAGGATGAAATTTAAACCATTTCTCCTTAGGGAATTAACATGAGCAGAAAAGGATTCACAAAATTTAGCTACTATCTCAGAGTCAAGTCCATATTTTGCAGTGAGCTTATGAAAAACATGTGTTTCTAAAAATAGATTTAACACAATCAAACTCAAGATTTATAACTGACTCGTTACCTTTGTCGATTTCCCAATATTCAGAGTTGTGTTTAATTCTTTCAAGAAGATCTCATTTGAATTCAACAATTATATTCATGAAGGAACCAACAAAACAAGTATCAACCATTCTTTTACCTTCATGAGAAAGCCGGGCACAAAAGTTTTGCATAATCATTTTTCTTGAGAGCTCATGATTGGGGCATATATATGCATCATATATTTAAGCCTCCCCCAAGATTGAGTGATACTTTCTCCTTCATGATATATATAGGGATGGACTATTTTGTTCCTAGTAACAGAATACTATTATGTTACTCTCAGCCCCTTATAGAGCGATCAAAGAAAATTGCCATCCATCACGCCATCGTCTCCGCCTCCTGCTGCCGTCGCGAGCCGTCCCTGCCTCCCGCAGCCACCGCGCCCCGTCCCCGCCTTCGGCGGCCGCCGCGCGCCGTCCTAGCCTCCCTCCGTCACCGCGCACCACCATCCCTGCCCCGCGCCACCACCCCGAGCCCCTCCACCGTGCGCCGCCACCCGAGCCCCTCCGCCGTGCACCGCCACCCCGAGCCCCGCCGCCCTGCATCTGTCACCCCTGCCTTGCGCAGCATCCTACCAGCGGAACCAGCCGCCGGCCGGATTCAGCCTTGCCCCCGAGCTTCATCTTCTTCCTCGCCGAGCCACGCGACAGCCACCACAGTTCGGGCGTAGTAAGTACCTCAGTACTAGTTAAAAACGGTGGTCCGTTCGGAATAAAAGAAATGGAAGATATTCAAATTGTAAAAGTTCAAGCAAAATAAGAAACCCCATGGAAATCCTGCTTAGTAAGTACCTCAGTACAAGTCGTAAAATGAGAGAAGTTCAGAACATCATTGTAAAAAAAAGTTGAGTTCAAAAAAAAGAGAAAAAAACAAAACATTTTCTTTTTGAATAAAATATCATTCAGTTTGACGATATAAACTATGTAAGTACAGGGGCAATGCTACTGTAAACCATCGAAACTTTAAGAGGAAAGCATTAACCAAAAAACAAAGTAAAAGTTCAATCTGTGAAAATGTGCTTAGTACAAAATCCATACGGAGATCAGTTCGAGTACTTTGTATCCAGAACGGAAAAAAGAATACAAAAGGCTTCACCTTATTCAAAATTACTCCATGAATAATGCATCGGTACAAACACGCAGGAAAGATCAGTACAAGTAATCTGTTTTTTGACCGAAAAAACAGCACGATGGGTCTCACCGTATTTCAAATTACTCTTCAACGGTTGCGAATTTGGGAAAGCGTTCAACATGACTAAGTTCCGCATTTTCGATTGCTATCCAACGGTATATTATTTGCCCCATTTCGACAAACTTTTAAAAAAATCACGTTCGAAATCAAATTTGACCGTATTCAAATTCGAGTTTAAACCATAAGGAATTAGAAAAACATTTCTATATGAAAAAGTTGTGCATTTCCCATAGCTTTCCAACGGCGTATCATTTGCGTCAATCCGACAAACCTTTCGCAAAAAACACGAAAATACATTTCGCCCAGAATTTCACCGTTTATCAAATTACTTTTAAATTGTATAAAATTTGAAAAAAATTGTAGATATATGGAAGATGCGGATTTTTACCATCTTTCCAATGCCATCTTATTTTCTCAATTCCGACAAACCGTTCGAAAATTGAGTCCAAAATACGATTCGCGATTTCGGTTTTGAAAAAAACGGTTTTTTTGAAACTGCTCTTAAACCATACTGATTTTGCAAAAACGTTCAATATACTTGAAATATAGTTGTCAAGAACTTTCCAACGATATATTACACAGTTTCGGAAAAAAAATGCAAAAAAAATCGAACTAAAGAAGACGATCTGTTAAACAGAACAGAAAGCATCAGTTCAACCGCTCGAAAATCATCAGTACAACCGCCTGAAATCGTCAGTTCAAGTAGGGTAACAGAATAATATTCTGTTACACGAAACAGAATAGCCCAGATGTGTGTGTGTGTGTGTGTGTGTGTGTGTGTGTCTATATATATATATAATTCTGATCACGATGAACCAAGTGCATGGGATAAAATTTCTGATGGAATTCCAGCTTCAATCGGTTCCAATCCCACATTTTAGATTCGTCCAACATACTATACCATGTTAATGCCTTTCCCCCAATGATAAAGGGAATACTTTCTTCTTAAATTCATCCTCGGATAAACCTGCAAGCTTAAACAATCCACAAACTTCATCTATATAGATTAGCTGCATATCAGGATGTATTGTCCCATCTCCTGCATAAGGATTAGCTGGCAGCTTCTCTAAAATACCCAAGGGAATCTCATAATAAATATTTTTAGGAGGTTCAGTAAGTTGAGGAGCGGTTCTTAACATTTCTGGTGAAGGTGAAGATACCCCGAACAAGACCCTAAAAGGATTACTTTCCATGGTGATGAGTAAAGATAAAATTTCAGCACTCAGTATAAATGTTTCCTTAACAAAGGCGCTTCACTCCCTGGCAACGGCGCCAGAAAAGACTCTTGATGACCCACAAGTATAGGGGGTCAATCATAGTCCTTTCGATGAGTAAGAGTGTTGAACCCAACGGGGAGCAGAGGGAAATGATAAGTGGTTTTCAACAAGGTATTCTCTACAAGGACTAGAGATAGTAGTAACTTGTAGTTTGATAGCAAGATAATTTGTAAGAATTAACAAGTGACAATAGTAACAAGGTGCAGTGAGATGGCCCAATCCTTGTTATGGCAAAGGACAAGCCTGGAGTACTTCTTATAGTGGGCAAAACGGTCTCGAGGACGCATGGGAATTCTCGTCCAGTCACGTTCATTATGTTTAGTTGATTCGCATTCACTACTTTGATAATTTGATATGTAGGTGGACCGGTGCTAGGGTGTTTTTCTTACTTGAACAAAAAACACACTTATGATTACCCCTCTCGCAAGCATCCGCAACAACGAAAGAAGAATTAAGATAAATCTAATAATAGCATGGAACATATGGATCCAAATCAACCCCTTACAGAATAACAAATAAACTAGGGTTTATGCTTAGGTCACTCTTGCAACCCATCATCTACTTATTACCCCCCAATGCCTTCCCCTAGGCCCAAACATGGTGAAGTTCACATGACACCACTAGAGGAAGAACAACATACACATCATCACAATATTGAACGGAAACCAACTTCACATAATTACTTATAACAAGACTTCTCGCGTGTCCTCGAGAACAAATGGAACTACTCACAAATCATATTAATGTTCAAGATCATAGGGGTATTGTATATAATTAAGGATCTAAACATATAATCTTCCACCAAATAAACCAACTAGAATCAACTACAAGATGTAATCAACACTACTAGCAACCCACAGGTGCCAATCTGAGGTTTTGAGGCAAAGATTGAGTACAAGAGATGAAGTAGGGTTTGAGAGGAGATGGTGCTGGTGAAGGTGTTGATGGAGATTCGTGCTCCCATGATGAGAGGATCTTTGGTGATGTGGATGGCTTCAATTTACCCCTCCCGAAGGAAGTATCCCTGATGGAAATGCTCCACCGGAGAGCAAAACTGCTCCTGCCTAGGTTCTGCCTTGAGATGGCGGCGCTTCGTCCCAAAAGTCTTCTCTTGATTATTATTTTTCTAGGGCAAATGGCATCATATAGGAGAAGGAGGGCCATGGAGACCTACTTGTGGCTCACTGGCGGGGCCCCTCCTGGTGATTCTTCTTATAGTATTTTTTATTAATTCCAAAACAAATCTCTATAAATTTTCAGGTCATTTGGAGCTTCGGAGAATAGTTATCTCTAATGTAGCTCTTTTTAGGTCTAGAGTTCCAGTTGCCAACAATTTATCTCTTCATATAAATCTTGCATAATAATAGAGAAAAGACATTAGAATTGCCTCATCAGATGAAATATTGACCCAAAACATTATAAATAATAGTAGGAAAACATGATGCAAAATGGGAGTTGATGCGGCTTGAAGCTACGTCGGTATTTCCCCAAAGAGGAAGGGATGATGCAGCACAACGGCGGTAGGTATTTCCCTCAGTTATGAGACCAAGGTTATCGAACCAGTAGGAGAACCAAGCAAAAACACGTAAGCGGCGCCTGCACACAAATAACAACTACTCACAACCCGACGTATTAAAGGGGTTGTCAATCCCTTTCGGGTAACGGTGCCAGAAATTGGCAAAACGGACGTGAATAAATTGTAGTAGATTGATAGATGGAACGCCAAATGAAACAAATAAGAATAAATTGCAGCAGGGTATTTTTGTATTTTTGGTTTAATAGATCTAAAAATAAAAGGCAACTAAAATAGATCATGAAGGCAAATAATATGATAAAGAGACCCGGGGCCGTAGATTTCACTAGTGGCTTCTCTCGAGAAAAATAGCAAACAATGGGTAAACAAATTACTATTGGGCAATTGATAGAACTTCAAATAATCATGACGATATCCAGGCAATGATCGTTACATAGGCATCACATCCAAGATTAGTAGACCGACTCCTGCCTGCATCTACTACTATTACTCCACTCATCGAATGCTATCCAGCATGCATCTAGTGTATTAAGTTCAATGGGAAACGAAGTAATGCAATAAGAACGATGACATGATGTAGACAAGATCTATCTACGTAGAGATAGACCCCATCGTTTTATCCTTAGTAGCAACGATACATACGTGTCGGTTCCCCTTCTGTCACTGGGATCAAGCACTGTAAGATCGAACCCACTACAAAGCACCTCTTCCCATTGCAAGATAAATATATCAAGATGGACAAACAAAACCCAAATATCGGAGAAGAAATATGAGGCTACAAGCAATCATGCATATAAGAGATCAAAGAAGATTCAAATAACTTTCATGGATAAAAAGATAGATTTGATCATAAACTCAAAGTTCATCGGATCCCCACAAACACACCACAAAAAGAGTTACATCATATGGATCTCCAAGAGACCATTGTATTGAGAATCAAACGAGAGAGAGGAAGCCATCTAGCTACTAACTACGGACCCGAAGGTCTACAAAGAACTACTCATGCATCATCGGAGAGGCACCAATGGAAGTGGTGAACCCCTCCGTGATGGTGTCTAGATTGGATCTGGTGGTTCTGGACTCTACGGCAGCTAGAATTGATTTTTGTCGACTCCCCTAGGGTTTCTGGAATATTGGGGTATTTATAGAGCAAAGAGTTGGTCGGGGGCACCCGAGGTGGGCACAACCCACCAGGGCGCGCCTGGGCCCCTAGGCGCGCCCTAGTGGGTTGTGCTCCCCTCGGAGCACCCCCCGAGCGCTTCTTCGGCCCATTGGGTGTCTTCTGGTCCCAAAAAATCCATAAAGAGTTTTGCTGCATTTGGACTCCGTTTGGTATTGATTATCTGCGATGTAAAAAACATGCAAAAAAAGCAACTGGCACTTGGCACTATGTCAATAGGTTAGTACGAAAAAGTGATATAAAAATGACTATAAAATGATTATAAAACATCCAAGGTTGATAATATAAGAGCATGGAACAATAAAAAATTATAGATATGTTGGAGACGTATCAGCATCCCCAACCTTAATTCCTGCTCGTCCTCGAGTATGTAAATGATAAAAATAGAATTTTTGATGTGGAATGTTGCCTAACATGTCATATCATATTCTTTTCTTTATAGCATGGACATTTGGACTTTCATATTGTTCAAAGCAATAGTCTAGTTTTGACATGATAATTTAAATACTCAAGAATGCCAACAAGCAACCATGTCTTTCAAAATATCAACACTAAAATAAGCTATCCCTAGCCCATTATGCTCAATCATTGATCCATTCATGAAACACACTCACATATTAACTACACCCAAATGCTCAAGTACAATCATAGTGCCTCCTAGTTGGTGCTTTTATAAGAGAAGATGGAGACTCAAATTCAAAAATAAAAATTTCATAAATGAAAAGAAAGGCCCTTCACGGAGGCAAGTAGGGATTTGTAGAGGTGCCAGAGCTCAAAGCGAAAATTGAGAGATAAAAACATTTTGAGAGGCATACTTTTCCCACCAATGAAAAAGACTTAGAGTTCCCAACACTTTCCATGCTAGATATATCGTAGGCGGTTCCCAAACAGAAATTAAAGTTTATTCCTTTTTCCACCATACTTTCACTTTCCCTGGCTAACCGTATCCACGGGTGCCTTCCATACCAACACTTTCCAAGGAATTTATTATTTGACAACATAAAGTAAATTCATTTTTAATTTCGAGACTGGGCATCCCTAATACCTTTGCCTTACTCTCATGCAATGACAAGTGAATAAACACTCATCGTGAGAATAACACATCTAGCATGGAAAATATTAGCCACCCCTCACCGCCTTGTTAGCGGTACGAGCACACAAAAGGGAAATTTATTTTGAATATTAGAGGTGGCACATACGAATTTTCTTAGAACAGCAAAAGAATAACACATATAGGTAGGTATAGTGGACTCATATGGCAAAACTGGTTTAAATGTTTTTGGATGCACAAGTAGGGATCATACTTAGTGCAAAATGAAGGCTAGCAAAAAGATTGAGAAGCGACCAACCAAGAAACAAATAATCTCATAAGCGAACATTAAGCATAATTAACACCGAATAATGCACCACAAGTAGGATATAACTTCATTGCATAATTATTGACTTTCATGCTTGCATAGGGAATCACAAACCTTAACACCAATATTCTTACTAAAGCATAATTACTCATCAAGATGACTCACATATCACATCATCATATCTAAAAACTATTACTAAGAATCAAGTTTATTTTTTCCAATGATCTTCATGAAAGTTTTTATTATATCCTTCTTGGATATCTATCACTTTGGAACTAATTTTCATATGTTGATTTTGGTAAGCTCAAACAAATATAATGAAGATCATGAGCATAAAATTTCTTTCTCTCAAATTAATTTAAGTGAAGCAAGAGAGAATTTCTTGAAAATTTTACTAACTCTCAAATAAATCTAAGTGAAGCAAGAGAGCATTTCTTCAAAAATACTAAAGCACACCGTGCTCAAAAAGATATAAGTGAAGCACTAGAGCAAATCCATAGCTCATAAAAATTTAAGTGAAGCATAGAGAGCAATTCTAACAAGTCATGACATAATTTTGGCTCTCTCAAATAGGTGTGTCCAGCAAGGAATCAAGACTTAAAACAAAAAATAAAACAAGAAATGACTCATATCATACAAGACGCTCCAAGCAAAACACATAGTATGTGACAACTAAAAATATAGCCTTGAGTAAAATACCGATGGTCGTTAGAAGAAAGAGGGGATGCCACTCGGGGGCATCCCCAAGATTAGTTCCTTTCTCTCTTTTGGATAATAGCTTGGGATGTCGGGGCATCCCCAAGCTTAGGCTCTTCTTACTCCTTATTCCTTCATCCATCGTAAGATAACCCAAAACTTAAAAACTTCAATCACACAAAACTCAACAAAAGCCTTCGTGAGATCCGTTAGTATAAGAAAAAAATCACTACTATAACTATTGTAGAAAACCAATTCATATTTTGTTCCTGCATTATATCTATTGTATTCCAAATTTTCTATGGCAAAAACTCATCAAAGAAAACCATAGATCCATCAAAACAAGCACACAACGCGAAGAAAACAGAATCTGTCAAAAACAGAACAGTCTGTAGCAATCTGGATATTTCGAATACTTACGTAACTCCAAAAACTCTAAAAATTTAGGAAGACCTGGGAAATTTGTATATTAATCTACTGCAAAAGGGATTGGTATTTTGTCGCTCTCTGGTTAAAAATGAAAATTATTTTCATGAGCACAAAAGTTTGTATTTTTCAGCAAGATCAAACAACTATCACCCAAGAAGATCCTAAAGGCTTTACTTGGCACAAACACTAATTAAAACACAAAAAACACAATCATAACAGTAGCATAATTGTGCAAAAACTCAAGAACAGAAAGCAAATAGAAAAAATAAATTTTATTTATCGGGTTGCCTCCCAACAACCGCTATAGTTTTACACCCTTAGCTAGGCATAAAGCAAGGATCTAAGTTTTGTCTTTCGTAGTTTTGGAAACTTTTGTAAGGGTTTTCTCAAACCCGGGAGGCTCTTTACGCTTCCCTAAATTCTCCACAAAAGAAACTATCTTTAGATCCAAAATATCCAATCGCTTGTTGCAAAGAGTAATCAAGGTATTCATGCGATTGATGCTACCATTGAGATGTTTGAGGTGTTCATTATATTTTTGTAATTCAACCATAGGTCTATGCAAATCACCAAGTTTATCTAACATTTGAACTCCCTCTGGGGTGAAAGAAAGCCCCTTCTTTTGAGGCAGAACCCCCAAAATTCCTTCTAAAATTTCATAGGCAGCATTGGCATCAAGCTCAATAAAATTCCCTTTGGCGGTAAAATCTAAGAATTGTCTACGATGCAAAGCCAATCCTATGTAAAAATTACGAAGCAAAATCTTAGCATCCCCCTTTAAATTGTAAATACGATAGGATTCCATAAGCCTATACCAAGCATATTTCAAATTTTCTCCTTGTCTTTGCTTCAAGTATAGAACTTCAAAATCTGGTGACAAAGGAGGAGTAGACACGCTAGCCATCAGGACAAGAAAGCAAGAGAACGATGAATGAAAAGGAGGGGCGAATAAAACGGCAAATTTTGGTGAAGTGGGGGAGAGGAAAACAAGAGGCAAATGGTAAACAATGTAAATTGCGAGGAGATGAGATTTGTGATTAGGAACCTGGTATATGTTGAAGATCCTCCCCGTCAATGGCGCCAGAAATTCCTTTTGATGCAGCTTGAAGCTACGTCAGTATTTCCCCAAAGAGGAAGGGATGATGCAGCACGGCGGCGGTAGGTATTTCCCTCAGTTATGAGACCAAGGTTATCGAACCAGTAGGAGAACCAAGCAACAACACGTAAACGGTGCCTGCACACAAATAACAACTACTCGCAACCCGACATATTAAAGGGGTTGTCAATCCCTTTCGGGTAACGGTGCCAAAAATCGGCAAAACGGACATGAATAAATTCTAGTAGATTGATAGATCGAACGCCAAATAAAATAAATAAAAATAAATTGCAGCAAGGTATTTTTGTATTTTTGGTTTAATAGATATGAAAATAAAAGGCAAATAAAATAGATCGCGAAGGCAAATAATATGAGAAAGATACCCGGGGGCGTAGGTTTCACTAGTGGCTTCTCTCGAGAAAAATAGCAAACGGTGGGTAAACAAATTACTGTTGGGCAATTGATAGGACTTCAAATAATCATGACGATATCCAGGCAATGATCATTAGATAGGCATCACCTCCAAGATTAGTAGACCGACTCCTTCCTGCATCTACTACTATTACTCCACACATCGACCTCTATCCAGCATGCATCTAGTGTATTAAGTTCATGGGGAAACAGAGTAATGCAATAAGAACGATGACATGATGTAGACAAGGTGTATCTATGTAGATATAGACCCCATAATTTTATCCTTAGTAGCAGTGATACATACGTGTCGGTTCCCCTTCTGTCACTGGGATCAAGCACTGTAAGATCGAACCCACTACAAAGCACCTCTTCCCACTGCAAGATAAATAGGTCAAGTTGGCCAAACAAAACCCAAATATCAAAGAGGAAATACGAGGATATAAGCAATCATGCATATAAGACATAAAAGAAGATTCAAATAACTTTCATGGATAAAAAAGATAGATCTGATCATAAACTCAAAGTTCATCGGATCCCAACAAACACACCTTAAAAAGAGTTACATCATATGGATCTCCAAGAGACCATTGTATTGAGAATCAAACGAGAGAGAGAGAGGAAGCCATCTAGCTACTAATTACGGACCCGAAGGTCTACAAAGAACTACTCGCGCATCATCGGAGAGGCACCAATGGAAGTGGTGAACCCCTCCATGATGGTGTCTAGATTGGATCTGGTGGTTCTGGACTCTACGGCGGCTGGAATTGATTTTCGTCGACTCCCCTAGGGTTTCTGGAATATTGGGGTATTTATAGAGCAAAGAGGTGGTCCAGGGGGCACCCGAGGTGGGCACAACCCACCAGGGCGTGTTTGGGCCCCCAAGCGCGCCCTGGTGGGTTGTGCTCCCCTCGGAGC